>NC_080173.1:66957242-67207242 GCF_950295315.1 Erinaceus europaeus
GAATGAGCTATCTCCTGCCCCCTCCGCTCTAGCTTCATAATTATGGAGCCAAGTGATTTACCGGTGGTAGATTGCCTAGGTCTTAGAAATCTCTGCTTTTTACCATGACATTATCTTGTGCCTCCCCTCCACCTCTACTTCCCCCCGCCCCAGCCCTTCCTCTCTCCTGACTTTTAAGAAATAGTAACTAAGTTTGTATGCCTCCAGTTGGAATGGCAAGTGTAAATGAAAAATGGCTTTACAAATATTCTTTCACCAGTGCATCAGAAAAATCTCTGTGAAATAAAAACATACTTCTAGAAGAATGTTCTTACAATAATTGATTGCTTAAATAAGCTCCTTTCTATATAACCAATCATACTTTTTTATTGAGCAGTACTTGTTTTTCTAAAAATGGGATAGATTCAATGCCAAATACATAAAGCAGGTATAGATGGTCATAATAGGGTCAATTAAATAAAACCAACATGGATTTTTAAGTATATAATTTTCTTCAATAAGCAAGTTATCTTGATACTAAGAAAAATACAAGTGCTGAAAAATTCTCTTCTAAATTAATTATAATTTACAAGACATGATTTTAGATTCTAGATTACTTCATATAAATGTAGTTTATTTCAATTGTACAGCAAAACCATTAGTCCAGTCTAGGATAACAACAGATAGTACATATGCAACTACTTCCCTATTTGCTGAAATATTTGGTGTAACACTGATATCACAGGCATCAAAGCCTACCATTAATTGTTAAAAATTATTTTACTTATTGTCATGATTTTACTTCTTCCCCTGTCATCTTCCTCTGAAGTGCATAAAAAGTCATTCCTGCCACCACTTACTGTAGTACAGCTTAACCAAGATACCTGATCCTCATACAAGCCAGGAATGAATAAGTTTCTTTTTAATTTTAGTTGCTCTGAGTTCTTTCATCAATTTCCTTAGTAAAACAATGAATCAGCAAATTCAGAATGAACCAGATATTCCAGATTCTTTGTTTTGAAGTCTCAAAATAAATGAGAATGACTACCAAGTTATTCAAGAGGTACAATATGTAAATCCTGGAATGAAAATACCAGTCAACAAAGTAGGAAATAGAATTTGAACAGTATACTGACAGCTACCTGTTTCCTCTTCAGACTGTCTTCACCCTTATCAAAAGAAGGGCAAGGGTTATAAATGACACATAAGGGGAATTCTTAGACACCCTGATAAAAGGACTGTACAGAGAAAAGAAAAAATCTGGGTGGTTGGCCAGTAGCACAATGGGTTAAGCACACATGGCGCGAAGCACAAGGACCAGTGTAAGGATCGTGGTTGGAGCCCCCGACTCCCCACTTGCAGGGGGGTTGCTTCACAAGCAATGAAGCAGGTCTGCAGGTGTCATCTGTCTCCCCTTCTCTCTCGATTTCTCCTTGTCCTATCCAAAAAAATATCAATGGCAATAACAACAGCATTAAGGGCAACGAAATAGGAAAAAATGGCCTCCAGGAGCAGTGGATTTGTAATGCAGACACTGAGCCCAACAATAAACATGGATCAAAAAAAAAAAAAAAAAGAGCTAATTCAGACATACTTTCTGAAACAGTATGTATAAACCAGAGATCCTTATATTAATGAGTTGGACACAAAACTAACAGCATTTCCTACGAATCTTGGTTTTTTATTCTAGGTAACGTGTGTCTAAGGGAAAACTTCCATAAAATTTATTTCCATAAAAATCTTCTCATTAGTCAATAATATAATATCACAATTACTTAAACGCAATATCCTCAATAGAAAAGTGCCTTCTGAATCACCAATGATCGAATAAAACATGTCATGGGAATAGCATCTACTTACAAATCAGTTCTAGATCTGTTGAGACTACACATGCTTAAACAGAAATAACAAGGATCTGGTTCAAATACCTCTGAAGACACAGAATTTTATGCTGTGCCAAAATTACAAATGCTAATAAGGGGAAAAAATGTATGCAGATTAGAGAAAATGTTTGACAGTAGTACAAAGTAATAAAGCTCTCGGAGAGAAGCTGCCACACTGGTTGTATCTCTAAACAAAGACCATCAAAACTCCAGGTAAACATACTGCCCCCAAGCATGAGTCACAATTAGATAAGCACTTCATCTTAAAAAAAAAAAAAATTATAGTCTGGGGCCAGGTGGTGGCACTCCTGGTTGAGAGCATATATTACAGTGCACAAAGACCCATGTTCAAGCTTCCAGTCCCCATCTGCAAGGCAAAAGCTTCCTGAGCAGTAAAACAGTATTGCAGATGTCTCTCTCCCTCTCTCTCTGTATCTCCCCCCTCATCTCTCAATTTATCTGTCTCTCTCCAAAATAAATACATAAATAAATGAAACATTACAAGATGTATTAAACTCATTTTACCTTAAAAAAAAACTCACTGAATTATAGCATAAACTCATTTCTACAAAGAACCCCAAACATTTGGCCTCATTTGGCCTCTATCTTGTTAAAAATCAATAGAAAAGGACATCTGGTGACCTGGGAGGTGGTGCAACAGGTAGAGGAAGAAGACTGAGCTAGCAGACATGAGGCCCTGAGCTTCATACCCAAGTGACATATATGCCAAAGTCACAAACGCCCCCTCTCATATAAATATAAGAGTATATATATAGTGGAGTGGGTGAGAAGTGATGCGCCTGGTTGAGTGCACACATTCCTATGAACAAGGACCCTGGTTTGAGCACCAGCGGGGGGCAGAGGGGAATTTCATGAGCAGTGAAGCAGGTCTCTATATTTCTTTCTCCCTCTCTATCTTCTCCCCTCTCAATATCTCTATCTTATCAAACAAAATAGAAAAAAAAGGGGAGGAGGGGATGACTTCTGGGAGTAGTGGATTCGCAGTGCAGTCACCATGCCTCAGGGATAACCCTGGTGGCAAAAAAATATATATTTTTGAAATAAAAGTAGATGTTATAATAGATAGATATAGATAGTTATAAAGTCGGGCCATATCTCTGACATTGGGAGAACTACAGCAGTAGTAGGGGATGGGGACATAGAATTCTGGTGGTGGGATATGGAATCATACCCCTATTATAATTTTGTAAGTCAATATTAAATCATTAACTAAAAATAAATTTAAAAATAATACTTATAACAGTGGTCCAATTAGATACAATAGATAAGGTTTCCCCAACAAAATATTATTTATTAACTTAAAAGATGGGTTGAGGGGGCCAGGCAGTAGCACAGTAATTTAAGTGCACGTGGTGAGAAGGCAAGAACCAGTATAAGGATCCGGTTCAAGCCCCGACTCCCCACCTGCGGGGTGGTTGCTTCACAAACAATGAAGCAGGTCTGCAGGTGTCTATCTTTCTCTCCCCCTGTTTGTCTCCCCCTCCTCTCTTGATTTCTCTCTGTCCTATCCAACAGTAATAATATTAACAACAACAATGATAAATAACAAGGGCAACAAAAGGGGAAAAACAGCCTCCAGTAGCAGTAGATTCACAGTGCGGGCTCTGAGCCCCAGAGATAAAAAAAAAAAAAAAAAAAAAAAAAGGAAGGAAGGAAGGAAGGAAGGAAGGAAGGAAGGAAGGAAGGAAGGAAGGAAAAAAATGAGATAAGCCAAAAAGAGAAGATGATCTCACTTACAGGTAGAACTTAAGAAATGTTAGACGAGAAACTATCAGATACTTAGAGGAAAATATTGGCAGAACTCTTTTCCGCATAAAATTTTAAAGACATCTTCAATGAAATGAATCCAATTACAAAGAGGACTAAGGCAAGCATAAACCTATGGGATTAACTGTAAATTATGTCATTCCAGATTTCTTAGCATCTTTAGACAGAAGCAATTGGAAAGGGCTGGGTAGTGGCACACCTATTTGAGCAAAATGTTACTATGCACAAAGACTTGTGCTCAAGTCCCTGGTCCCCACTTAGAAGGAAGTTTATTTGTTTGTTTGTTTTGCCTCCAGGGTTATCACTGGGGCTCGGTGCCTGCATTATGAATCCACTGCTCCCGGAGGCCATTTTTTCCATTTTGTTGCCCTTGTTTGCCCTTGTTGTTACTATTATTGTTATTGTTATTGGTCAGGACAGAGAGGGGTTGAGAGAGGAGGGGAAGAAAGAGAGGGGGGCAGAGAAAGAGAGACACCTGTAGAACTGCTTCACCACTTATGAAGCAACTCCCCTGCAGGTGAGGAGTCTGGAGGCTTGAACCGGGATCCTTGTGCTGCCACTGCCTGCACTTAAAGTGCTGCACTACCAACTGGCACCTCCAGGAGAAGTTTCTTAAGTGATGAAGCAGCACTGCATCTCTCTCTCTTCCCTCTCTCTCTCCCTCCCTATCTCCTCAATTTCTTTCTGTCTCTATCCAAAATAAACAAATAAACAAAAAATTTAAAAGATATGCAATTGGAGAGATTTATTTGTTTAGACAACTGTCTCAGTATATCATTCAGTGCAAGGAAGCAAGCACAGAAATATTACACATTTCTATGTTTGACTCCATGGGACAACTATGATTGCCAAGCTAAAACACAGGTACAAGTATAAGTCTTCTAACATGCAGCAACATTAAAAATGGAGGCACACACGAAAAAATGAAAGCACAATCCTGGACATAGACAACGTAATCAGACAGAAGATACAATTCACTGACAAAAAGATCAAAGAGCCAAGAAAATGTACAAAACTAATTATCTTTCAAATTTCAAAATATACCAAGATAGAATCAGAAACAGGAGCTTTAGTCTTTTAAAAGTGACCTTCACAAATCAGTTTTGTGTTTGTTTCTACTTTCCTTCACAGTTTAAGCTTCAATCAAATCAGAAGTCTCCAAGGGTTTTGAAACTGCTATGGATTAAAGTCCTCTCTGACTCAACTATTTTACTAATGCAGAGTATTTAATAATTCTAGCAGAGTATTTAATAATTCTATTTGTAAAAGGTCTTATTTTAATAAAACTCTTGTATCCTACCTTCAGATGTTCCAGAGCTGCAACATTTGGCAGCACTGGCCAGAAACAGTTTTATGAAACTAATGCATATCACCCACCAAAGTAAATATCTATTACTACTCTATTAACTGTACATCTCCATGACTTAGTTCCAATGATAGATGTTAATAAATGTGAAAGACTAAAGTTAATGAATTTCTAACTCTCATGGTTTCAATAATAAAACCATTCAAAGTACAGCATTTGGATTCTCTACTTCCACAAACCAAGCAGTTTGATACTCAACAGGTCGAGTAAATTGAATCCATATATTGTATTTACATTCTCTGTCAAGGTTGCTTCTCCACATTTCCGAGATCAAAGCAAAGCAGTCATCAACCCTGTAGCCCTCAATGCTGTGTTCATTACATTTAATCAAGTGCCAACTCCATAGCATCATTCACCAATCTTAACAAGAACTAAGCAGCGGGCATTATTTTAACATATATTTACATACATATGTAAATATGTACATATACATATGTAAATATGTACATATACATATATATGCGCCACCCCCCAATAATTGTTTCAGCCTCTACACTGTGCAAGAAAAGAAATTCAAAATACATAAAACTACCCCCATAAACATTTCAGAGGTGGTTTTCTACCTGAGGAAGCATCAATCATGGTGGAAACTCCCCTTCGATCAGAGACTGGACGGGATGACCCTGGCATGCTGACTGGGTCAGAGCGAACTGGCTGGATCCTGCAATGAAATTTAATTTAATTTAATTCAATTCACATATGTTACTGGCATTAAACTGTCTCTGGCTACAACAGATCTTAAATCAGGAATGCTGGACTAGTCCAACCCATTAAAGAACTATTCATTCTACAACAACACAAACAGAAGCTGCACTTGCTAATTCTTACACATGGATAAAGCACAACAAGCACTCTCTACACTCCAAAGTCTTTCTTCAATACTTTTTAAGAAAAGGGTTGAAAAACTGACAATAATTGAAAAGGGGATAAACTAAGTAGAATGTGAGAGGAAACAAAATAATATCAAAACCTTTGACTTTTGTAGAGACAGTTATTAAGAATTATGTGAATCTTCACGTTGTCACTGCTCCCTGCTTTTTTCCCATTCATATAGAAAAAAAAAAAACACCATAACATCAGAGTTTCCCCCTGGCATCATATGCAACTAGAGAGACTTATTTATTAAGTCAACTGTTTCAGTATCTCATTCAGTGCAGAGAAGCAAGGGTATTAATATTACACATTTCTGTGTTTGACTCCACGGGACAACTATGGCAAGGCACCCTACTATCTGACTATCTCTCTGGTCTTGTGAATTTTCAAATTCTTAAAGAATGTCATTGCTAATAATGCCTTCTATAAAAGGCAGTGAAACTATATAGAAAAAAAAGTAGTAATTCCTTAAAAAACATATTTAAAAACACTATCTATATCACATAGGACAAAAAGGTTGTGATGGGATCTGACTGTCAAGGGTTTAGCTACTATCATTACAAACTAACCGAATTACAGTCATAAAATTGTCAATTAGCACATAAGTATCAGTAACAGTCTCAGCAAAATTGCAATTTACTACAAGCAATTTCAAGTTTCTTAAGGATGATAAATCTATAAATGCCAAGGGACTATTTCCAGCTGTATTAGATTAATACTATCAACATAAATACATGTGTTTGAATAAAAGATGTAAAAAGTCCTGAGTAAATAAGAGGAATACAAAACTTACAAAAGGGAGTCGGGCTGTAGCACAACGGGTTAAGCGCAGGTGGCGCTAAGCTCAAGGACCGGCTCCCCACCTGCAGGCAGGTCCCTTCACAGGCGGTGAAGCAGGTCTGCAGGTGTCTGTCTTTCTCTCCCCCTCTCTGTCTTCCCCTCCTCTCTCCATTTCTCTCTGTCCTATCCCACAACAACATCAATAATAACTACAACAAGGGCAATAAAACAACAAGGGCAACAAAAGGGAATAAATAAATAAAATAAAATAAAAATATAAAAAAAATTAAATCTTTAAAAAAACTTATAACAAAGTAAACATGTATTTTTGAAAATTCATTCATTCAATAAATAGTTGTTTGATGTTAATTTGTTTAGGGGTCTAGTAACAAACAAATAAAATATGAACTACAAGGCCTATACAGATATATGGAATAGCACATGTAAATTCACAACTGATGTAAAAGAAAACTAATATATACCCTCCAGCTTCATTATTTGGGTGAGACCTTTCCTTTCTCATAGGACTCCTTAATTCCATTTTGGGTAGTTCACTTCCTAATAAAGCCCCAAAACCTAGGTATAGACCAGGTCCCATGGGATAGGGCACATGTACACGTGTATCCATAAATTAGAGCAAAATATATACCTGAAAGCAAAAGTGCACAATAGTTTGCAATGAGACAATAAGTCAATGAAGTAAACAAGTAGATAAACCTAAAACAACACCATAAAGTACCTAATTAAATAGTTTCTACTGAGACCTAGATATCCTCCTTACCTACCTCCTATTATACTTCCCTCAGTCACTCCAAAGCTAACCTTATCAGAGTAAGGACTACAAAAGGTGAGTAAGGTCAAGAGACTGGCATACATTAATCATGGCTTGTTAGTCATTATCAGGCCATCCCATCATCTGAGACCCTAGTCAGGGAGTCCTGGGACTCGCACATAGACATGATGGGCCTAGACCTCGATTAGATCCCTCTCTCCATCGTCACTGGTCATCTCCATCAGTAACAACATAATGGACCCCTTTGTGGGCCCATATAGGAACTCAATGTGCATCAACAATGGTAGAGACTGTTCCATCCCCCAGAAAGGTTGGATAACATACTCTACCTGCCACCTGAAGAAGATAGGTCCTGAAATTGGTGCAACCTGGAATGTTCCTACTGTGACCACAGAATGTGAGCTCAGACCTAAAGGGATGCAGAGTTTACATAGGCTCCTATGCTGACTATGGCCCCCAGATCAAATCAATGGGAATTACAGTCAACAATATTTAAACACATTTCCCACTTCGGGGGGCTTACTCTCTTCCCTGATCCAGCTTTCTAGCCCTTTTTCCAGCCATGACATCATCTCCCCAGACAACAACTTGAGTCCACCTGCTATGAGATGTCAGGTTCAGACAAAAACCAGTAAAGTCATGGGCCCCTTGGAATATACCTAAAATATACCTACTAGCTTTTTCCAAAATGGAGACGCCAAATCTTCATCTGCAATATTCTTGCACTTAGGTTTATGATTAGTCAACAATTTGTTCTGCTTTATATCTAAACTATTTTACAGTCACCATGTTGCAGATGCTAACATGATGCCAACCGGACTTCCCTGGGAAGATGAACCCAGCAATGTGTCTTGGAGTCCCACTTCCCTGGAGCTCTGCTCCACTAGAGAAAGAGAGAGAGAAGCTGGGAGTATAGATAGACCTGTCAATACCCATGTTCATTGGGGAAGCAATTACAGAAGCCAGACCTTCCACCTTCTGCACCCCATAATGACCCTGGGTCCATGCTCCCAGAGGGATAAGGAATAAGGATGCTATGAGGGGAGGGAATGGCATACAGAGTTCTGGTGGTAGGAACTGTGTGGAGTTGTACTCCTCTTATCCTATGATCTTGTCAGTGTTTCCATTTTATAAATAAAAATTTTTTTAAAAAGAACCAAAAAAATGAATGACTATGTAATAAAAGCTCAGAATGTGAAAAGTCTGTGTATGACCTAGGCAGAAATTTTTATCCTATACTGAGAACCAGATTTGAATATAGTAAACGAGTATATACAATCAATAGAAGCAAGAGTTATTCATTTTTTATTATTGAGGTTAACTCATTACAACACAATCACTGAGACATGAGTACAGTTTCATTACTCACCAGGAACCCGCATTCTCTTCCATCCCTCCCTCCCTCTAACCAAGCCCTTTGCTTTGATGCAACACAACATGCCCATTACATGTTTTATTTCATGCTTACTCTCGCTGTCCCTATTTATCAAGTCCTGCCTCTAAGTGAGATCATTTGGTATTTGTCTTTCTCCTTTTGTCTTCTCTCTCTTAACATCATATCCTCTAGTTCTATCCAAGATGTTTTAAAGGTGACAACCTCATTTTTTATTTGTTTGGTTTTTTGCCTCCAGGGTTATTGCTGGGGCTTGGTGCCTGCACTATGAATCCACTGCCCCTGGAGGCCATTTTCCCCATTTTGTTGCCTTTGTTGTTGTTATTGTTGCCATTGCTGTTGTTATTGCTGTTGTTGGATAGGACAGAGAGAAACAGAGAGAGATGGGGAAGACAGAGAGGGGGAGAGAAAGACACCTGCCGAGCTGCTTCACCACTTGTGAAGCGACCCCCCCCCCCCCCCCGCAGGTGGGGAGCCAGGGGCTTGAACCAGGTTCCTTACACTGGTCTTTGAGCTTCGCGCCATGTGCGCTTAACCTGGTGAACTATTGGCAGTGCACTCCTGCCAGGCCCTGGCAACCTCATTTTTAACAGCTGAGTAATTCTCTATCATGTATATATACACCACAGTTTTTTTTTTTTAGCAGCTCATCTGTTGTTGTACATCTGAACTGATTCCAGGTTTTGGATATTAAAAACTACACTACTTCGAACATAGGTATATATAGATCTTTTTTTTTTTTTTCCCCTCCAGGGTTATTGCTGGGCTCGGTGCCTGCACCATGAATCCACCACTCCCGGAGGCCATTTTTCCCCCTTTTTGTTGCCCTAGTTGTTGCAGCCTCGTTGCGGTTATTATTGCCATTGTTGACGTTGCTTTGTTGTTGGATAGGACAGAGAGAAATGGAGAGAGGAGGGGAAGACAGAGAGAGAGGGGAGAGAAAGATAGACACCTGCAGACCTGCTTCACCGCCCGTGAAGCGACTCCCCTGCAGGTGGGGAGCCGGGGGCTCGAACCGGGATCCCTACGCCGGTCCCTGCGCTTTGCGCCACATGGGCTTAACCCACTGCGCCACCGCCTGACTCCCTATAGATCTTTTTTGATAGGTGTTTTATTTCCTTTGAGTAAATCCCCAGGAGAGAAATAGGGTAGGCCTATTTCTAGTGTTCTGAGAAATCTCCAGACTATTTTCAACAAAAGTTGGATCAATATACAGTGAATGCAGAAGTGTCCCCTTTACTCACATCCTCTCCAACATTTGTTGTTACTGTCCTTTCTAATGTATGACATTCTCACAGGTGAAAAGTGGTATCTCATTGCTGTTTTTGTTTGCATTTCTGTGATCAGTGACTTTAAGCACCTTTTCATGTGCTTGTTGGACTGCTGGGTTTCTTCTTCATTGAGGTTTCTGGCCAAGTCCTTGCCTCAGTTTCTAATGGGTTTGCTTTTTCTTGGTGTTAAATTTTCTGAGCTCTTTATGTATTTTGGTTATTAGTCCTTTATTTGAAATATATTGTTATATTATTAGTTATTAGTTATTGTTATTACTATTAGTTATTAGTCCTTTATCTGAGGTATATTGTATATCTATATATATCTATATCTATCTATCTATATCTATCTGCCTATATATCTATCTCTCTCTCTCTCTCTCTCTCTCTCTCTCTATATATATATATATATATATATATATATATATATATATATACTACCTCTTGGGTCCCAATTTTTTATTGTTAATCGTCATGTTAAGTCATACCTGATTCCCGAGTGATATGACAACCAACATATGCCTACCTGTCCCTCTTTTTCATTAGGATGCAGAGAAGTATTTGTCATAGCACCATATAATTCCTACTGATGGGCTGGGGAGACAGTATAATTCCTACTGATGGGCTGGTTATGCAAAAGACTTTCAAGTCTGAGGCTATGAGGCTGCAGGTTTAATCTCCAGCACTACCATAAGCCAGAGCTGAGAAGTGCTCTGATTCTCTGTCTGTCTCTCTGTCTCGTTAAAATAACATAAAATTAAAAAATTCTTATTGATATTTTATGGGGTACAGAACAGAGTACTGTGTATAAGACATCAACTAAACCAAAATATCTAAACAAAGGTTTCACAATTATTAAAAAAGAAAAAGGTAAACAGTAGTAGTGTCATCATGCAAAAAATCTATGCAAAATAAACAGAAGTAAGAGATGGATTGGGAAACAGTAAATAGGAATGTCCAAAACACAAAGAGTTGGATTTCTATTTGAATGCTGACCTTAAAATGGTATTTAACAAGACACTTGTAACTGAAGTGATGAAGTCCATCTAAATTTTCCACCAAACCAGTGTTCTACCTGGAGTTAAGATCTTAGCTATAAGAGCCTGTAGGCTTCAACATCTAGATGAAAGGACAAATTCAATCAAAAGACAATTAGAAATCTGCAATCAAATGCAAAAGATGCTCAAGTTTTATGTGTCTGACAAAACCCGGCAAAATTCTAATGAAATTTGAAAGCCATTTACAACACAAAAACTGGGAGCTTTTTAGTATAAAGAAAGGAAAGTCCCCATGGAAAATTCTGGAAGGATTTCAGGAACATAGCTCTGCCAAAAGAAACAAGCTAGAGAGATCTTAGATGAAGGACTGTCTAAGGTGTAAAAAAAAAAAAAAAAAAAGTAGCTAAGCAAGCTGGAAGATGTTATAAGACAAGGGAATAATGTTGTACATATAGGAGTGGGGGATCCTTTCCCCAAAACTGGGTTGGGTGAAGGAGGGAAGGTACTGGGTCAAGTCATCAGAAAAAAGAAAAGAAGAGGAACAGGGAAGGAAAGGAGAGAGAGGAGAGAGAAGGGGAGAAAAGGATCTTGTGATAGTTAAGCAAAATAATATATAAGTAAACAAACTACTGTAGGTGATGTATTGTTTTTCCCAAAACTATATTTCTACTGACTTAACATACTATCAAATGGCTAAGAGCAGAATTTAACATCTATATGTGTGGCTATACAACTCATCACTGAAAAGTTCCTGTGTCATTACACCAAAGACAACCTTCCACTGAAAGCAGCAGTCTTCAAGTCCCCACCATTCCTCCAACTACCATCACAGTTTTCCAAGAGTTCAAGAGTCAGTTTGGAAATGATTATTATTGCAAGTTCATTTGTTTCAGTAAATTACATTCCACACATGAGTGAAATTTATATAGTTCTTTCACTTGCAAATATATCTCAAGTTCCATCCATTTTGTTCTAAACAACACCAAGTCATCTTTTATAAAGGTTAAATTGTATTCCATTATGTATATATGCCATAACTTCTTTATCTAGTAATATGTCCTTAGGCATTTCCTCTGTTTCTGTATTTTGGCTATTAAGGATAGTACATCAATAACCATAAGGGTGCATGTATCCTTAGGAATTAAGTGGTTTTTGTTTGTTTGTTTGCCTCTTTTGGATACATAGTATTGTAGAATCCTAAAGTATTTCAATTTTTATTTATATATTTTAAAGATTTAGTCTATTTATGAATGATAGAAACAGAAAATTTTAAAAGTCAGAGTATCACTCTGGCACAGGCAAGATCAGTACCCTAGCCACTGTAATACTTTCTGGGCTACTCAATTTTAATTTTTTTAAAGAAATCTTCACTTAACACTAACGGGGTATACAATTTTGCAATGTCAACAATAGAGTAAAATAGTTCCTTTTTCTCCATATCTTTGTAAGCACTTGTTTCCAATCTTAACTTTTCTTCTTCCCCTCATATCCTCCAAAGTCCTGCTGAAGGGTCTGTGTGCTAGCAGGATTCTACCACTCTCAGTTGACTCCTTCCCTACTTCTCAGCCCCTACCTCCTGATAGCCAGAGAAACTCCGTGAGAGGAGGAAAGACACTAAGCACCACTGTATCACTCATGAAGCTTCCCCTTTCTGTGGTGCTCCTGTGTGACAACCAGAGACTCAAACCTGAGTCCTCACATATAATAAAATGTGTCCATTACTGATAAGCTATCTCGCCTACCTCTAAGTGCTCACAATCTTTGTGATGAACACCATTCTTACCAGTGTGAGGCAGGATCTCGTTGTGATTTTCAATTATTTTTCTTCCTTCTTCCTGCACCTAATTACATTTCTATAATAATAAGTGACTCTTAGCATTTTTTCATGCCTGTGAACCATCTGCATTTCCTCTTTGGAAAAGTGTTTTTTTCAGACCTTTGGCTCGATTTTTTTTTTTAACTGCATTTCTTGCTAGCTTGTTGTTTTATGATTTGTTTAGGTTTTAAAAATCACTCCATTCATGGATGAGTAATGTAAAAAAAATATTTTCTCACATTTGACAAGTTGCCTTTTGCTGTGGTAGTTACTTTTGATACAGAATATCTTTTTAACTCCATATAGTTCCATTTGTTTATTCATGCGATTTTTCTTGACAATAGGGTTGTCTCCAAAGGAATCTCTCGTGTTCAGATCCTGGAGAGCAGCATGTATGTTTTCTTTCATATACTTCATACTCTCAGCTCTAATTCAAGCCTGGGATCCACTGAGATAATTTTTGTGCATGGTTTTAGATGGTGGTTAAGTTCTTTTCTTTCTCTCCTTCCTTGCTTGCTTTCTTCTATTTTTATTCTTATTTTATTTTGTTGTTGTTGTTGCACCTCTAGGGTTACCTCTGGGGCTTGGTGTGATGGCACTAGCAATCCACTGCTCGTGGAAGCCACTTCTCCCCTTTTCTTTCCCCCCATTTTATTCAATAGTATAGAGAGGAATTAAGAAAGAGGGAGGCAGAGAGGAAGAAAGCTAGATATTGCAGCCCTGTTTCACTGCTTGTGAAGTGCCCCTACTTCATGTGGGGAGTGGGGGCTTGAGCCCAGTCCTTGCACATAGTACTACGTGTAATTAACTCGGTGTGCCACTCCAACCCCACCCACTAAGTTTCTTCTCCTCCCTCTTTAATGTGTAGATGCCCACTTTTGCACACTATTTGGTAAAGAGATTTTCTTTTATCCGAATTTATGGTTTTGGTTCCACTGCCATATATTAGATATTCATAGATGTGTGGGTTTATTATTATTATTTTTAGTTTATTTCTATTCTACTCCATGAATATGCTTTTATTCCAGTAGGATACTTTTTAATTTTCCATAGTTTGAAGTTAAAGAACTTAGTAACTATTTTTCATCTATCAGAGCTGTTTTTTTTTTTTTTTTTTCTATTCAAGGTCTTTTGTAATTGCACACAAACTTTATTTTTATTTTGTAAATTTATTATTTATTCATTATGGGATATATATAGAAATGGAGAAAGCAAGGCTGGGTGGTGGCACATGTTACAATGCTCAAGGACCCGGATTTGGGCCCCCAGCCCCCACCTGCAGGGGGAAGTTTTGCAAGTGGTGAAGCAATGCTGCAGGTGTCTCTTTGTCTCTCTCCCTCTCTATCACCCTCATCCCCCTTGATTTCTGGCTGTCTCTACCCAATAAATAAATAAAGATAATTTAAAAATTTTCAAAAAAAAGGAGAAAGGAGAGGAAATAGAGAAGGAAAGAGACACAAAGATACTTCCAGTCATATTTTACCACTCATGAAACTTTTCCCTTGCAGGTGGGCACTGTAATGTGTGCATTTAACCAGGTGTGTCACTGCCAGAGCCCATTAAGAAGATAAATTTTAACAATGAATCTTTTGAAAGAGACTTTTTATCATAGAGTAGTCTAGTTTTAGAGACAACATGAACAAAAGCAAATTCCCAAAGATTTCTCTCCACATACAAGTATTTCCTCTTCTATGAACATTTATTTGCATTATGACAAATGTGACCCTTCTGAGAAGTGTGTGTGTGTGTGTGTGTGTGTGTGTGTGTGTGTGTCTGTGTGTTTGGCACACACACTTTGTAATTACTATTCTATTTCTTTGAAGAATGTCACTGGGAATCTGAAGACAGGGATTTCACTAAAGCTATACACTCACTGCCTTAGGGAAGACCATTTTACCAACATGGTTCAACCTATGGACACAAGATTTATTTATTTATTTATTTATTTTATTTAACAATGTCTAATAGTTTTCATTGCAAAGACAACTCACCGACTTTGGTTAATTTATTCTAAATGTCTTCTTGGTTTCTACATATATATTGGTTTATATATATATATATACATATAATATAACTCATATATTTCTGCTTTTCTTTTTATTATTTCACTCTGTCAACTAACTTTTTAGTGTGTTTGTTGCTCTTTTTCTAGTTCCCTTATCAGTAATGTTGTTTTCTTTTTTTAAAAATATTTTTTTTATTTATTCCCTTTTGTTGCTCTTGTTGTTTTACTGTTGTAGTTATTGTTGTTGTTGTTGTTGTCGTTGTTGTTGGATAGGACAGAGAGAAATGGAGTCGGGAAGGGAAGACAGAGAGAGGGAGAGAAAGATAGATACCTGCAGTCCTGCTTCACCGCTTGTGAAGCGACACCCCTGCAGGTGGGGAGCCAGGGGCTCAAACTGGGATCCTTATGCTGGCCCTTGTGCTTTGCGCCACGTGTGCTTAACCTGCTGCACTACCGCCCGACTCCCAGTAATGTTGTTTTCTTAAGATCCTTCTTATTGTGGTATGGGAGGTGGCTCAGTGAGTAGAACATTTCACTTGAAAGAATGACGTCTTTAGTTTTATCCCTGAAACTGCAAATAACAGAGTAATGTTCTGGTTCTCATTCTCTGCCCCCTCCCCTCTCTTATTAATAAATATATATTTTTAAAAAAAACAGATCCTAATTCTTTATTAAAGTGATCCTATGTTGCTATGAGCTTCCCTTTCTACACTGTTTTTTGCTGCATCCTATAGAATTTATAGGTTGTCTATTTTTGCTTGTCTCAGGTAATTGTTATAATTCATTTTTTTTTATTTGGCATTGACCCAAGTATTATTCAGACTTTCTTCATTTTCTTTTTATTAACGAGTTCAGAAGAGACACTTGTTAGAATTTCAATCCTCATAGGTTTGCTAAAACTGTTTTTGAGTGCCAACATATGGCCAATTCTCAAGAATATTACATGTACATTTGAACAAGGTGTATTTGTTTCTCTGGGGAACAAAGTTTCTGGGTTTATCTATTAAGTTCATCTCATCTATTGTTTAGTTTAAGGCCATATTTATTTCTTAATTGTTTTATTGAGGGAGGGTTTAATGGATTATAGTAGAGTGGTACACTTGTTTCTCACTCATATGAATCACTATTCTATATAAAATAAAAAAATATATCTTTAAGAAAAAATTAGGCAGGTTTCTCACATTCTCAAATTAAACCCACACTGCGCCTGGTATGTATATTCTTAACTAAATAAATCTTGACCAATTGCTAAAAATAAGGGATTTTAAAATTTTTATTGGGGGCAACAACAAGACAACAAATAACCCCATCCAAAAATGGGGGGAGGAATTGGACAGAATATTCACCACAGAAGAGATCCAAAAGGCCGAGAAACACATGAAAAAATGCTCCAAGTCTCTGATTGTCAGAGAAATGCAAATCAAGACAACAATGAGATATCACTTCACTCCTGTGAGAATGTCACACATCAGAAAAGGTAACAGCAGCAAATGCTGGAGAGGGTGTGGGGTCAAAGGAACCCTCCTGCACTGCTGGTGGGAATATCAATTGGTCCAACCTCTGTGGAGAACAGTCTGGAGAACTCTCAGAAGGCTAGAAATGGACCTACCCTATGACCCTGCAATTCCCCTCCTGGGGATATATCCTAAGGAACCCAACACATCCATCCAAAAAGATCTGTGTACACATATGTTCTTGGCAGCACAATTTGTAATAGCCAAAACCTGGAAGCAACCCAGGTGTCCAACAACAGATGAGTGGCTGAGCAAGTTGTGGTATATATACACAATGGAATACTACTCAGCTGTAAAAAATGGTGACTTCACCGTTTTCAGCCGATCTTGGATGGACCTTGAAAAAATCATGTTGAGTGAAATAAGTCAGAAACAGAAGGATGAATACGGGATGATCTCACTCTCAGGCCGAAGTTGAAAAACAAGATTAGAAAAGAAAACACAAGTCGAACCTGAAATGGAATTGGAGTATTACACCAAAGTAAAAGACTCTGGGGTGGGTGGGTGGGTGGGTGGGGAGAATACAGGTCCATGAAAAATGATGAATGAAATACTGGGGGTTGTATTGCTAAATGGGAATCTGGGGGATGTTATGCATGTAAAAAAAAAAAAAAGAAGTAGAAACGCAAAGCAGAAATTGACTGAGTTTGGAGTATGGCACCAAAGTAAGAAAGCAGAAGTATACTAGAGTTTGCAGTGAGTACCTCCCTAATACTTCCTCTCCACTTTTCCAAGCTTTGGGTCCATGATTGCTCAACAATTTGTTTGGCTTTGTATGTTAACTCTCTTTTCAGTCACCAGGTTCCAGGTGTCATCAGGATGCCGGCCACACTTCCCTGGATTGAAGACAGCACCAATGTGTCCTGGAGCTCAGCTTCCCCAGAGACCCATCCTACTAGGGAAAGAGAGAGGCAGACTGGGAGTATGGACCGACCAGTCAACGCCCATGTTCAGCGGGGAAGCAATTACAGAAGCCAGACCTTCCACCTTCTGCAACCCACAATGACCCTGGGTCCATGCTCCCAGAGGGATAGAGAATGGGAAAGCTATCGGGGGAGGGGGTGGGATATGGAGATTGGGTGGTGGGAATTGTGTGGAGTTGTACCCCTCCTACCCTATGGTTTTGTTAATTAATCCTTTCTTTAATAAAAAAAAATTTTATTGGGGGATTAATAGTTGACAGTTGACAGTAAAATACAATAGTTTGTACATGCGTAATATTTCTCAGTTTTTCACATAACAATTCAACCCCGACTAGGTCCTCTGCCGTCATGTTCCAGGACCCTGCCTCAACCCAGCGTCTTTTTCCTTTGGTGCAATACACCAGAACCAGTTCAAGTTCTCCTGAGTGTTTCCTCTTCTGATCTTGTTCTTCAACTTCTATCTGTGGGTGAGATCATCCCATATTCAGCCTTCTCTTTCTGACTTATCTCACTTAACATGATTCCTTCAAGCTCCAACCAAGATGAGGGAAAAAAGGTGAATTCATCATTTTTTATAGGTGAATAGTATTCACATGTATCACACCTTTCTTGTTGGACATCTGGGTTGCTTCCAGGTCTTGGCTATTAAAAACTGTGCTGCTAAGAGCATAGGTATACACAGATGTTTTTGGATGGGTAAGTTTGATTCTTTAGGATATATCCTCAGGAGAGGAATTGCAAGAACATAAGGTAGGTCCATCTCTAGCCTTCTGAGAGTTCTCCAGACCGTTCTCTGCAGGGGTTGGACCAATTTACATTCCCACCAGCAGTGCAGGAGGGTTCCTTTGCCCTCACAAACTCTCCAACATTTGTTATTGCTATCCGTTCTGATGTATGACATTCTCATAGGAGTGAAGTTGTAGCTCATTGTTGTCTTTATTTGCATTTCACTGACAATTTCTTGGAGCATTTTTTCATGTCTGTTGGCATTTTAGATCTCTTCTTTGGTGAATATTCTGTTCATACCCTCTCCCCATTTTTGGATGGAATCATTTGTTTTTTCTTTTTTTCTTATTGTTCTGAGTTTGGTGAGCTCTTTATATATTTTGGTTGTTAGTGGCTTGTCTGATATACGGCATGTGAAGATCTTCTTCCACTCTGTAAGGGGTCTCTTGGAATAGGCCCCTTGGAACATACCTAAAATAGACTTCCTACCTTCTTCCAAAATGAATACCCCCAAAATATCATCTGCTATATTCTTACCTTTAGGTTCTTGACTACTCAACAATTTATTCTACTTTATATCTTAATGCCTTTCAGTTACCAAGCTGCAGATGCTACAATGATGCCAACCTGACTTTACTGGGAAGATGACCTCACCAATGAGTCCTGGAACCTCACCTCTCCAGGTGCCCTCCAGAGCTCTGCCCCACTATGGAAAGAGATAAACAGGCTGGGGGTATGGACTGACCTCTCAATGGCCATGTCTAGCGGAGAAGCAATTATAGAAGACAGATTACTCTGGGAGTATGAACTTTGCAGAGGGATAAAGAATAGAGAAGATTCCAATGGAGGGGACAGAGTGTGAAAATGGTGGTGGGAATTGTGTGGAATTATACCCCTTTTATCCCACAATCTGGTCGATCATTATTAAATGAATAATAAAATATATTTTAAAAATACAGTCCAAATCACTCCCTAGTTCTTATTTCTTACCTGAGACTGTTAAGGTCAAGATCATCTGTATCAAAATCCAAAAGTGGCTGTGGAGTATCACTTGGACCATGAGACTGCAACACAGATGAACTCGATGATATAACTGTGGTTTGGCCTGAGGGATGGATGGTCTTGAACTGGAACTGTGGACCCATCCACAGACGTCTATGGGGCCCAGTGTGGGTTACAATTTCTACCTGGAATTTATTAGGAAATATTTAAATGTAGCTCTGTTTCCTCTTTAAGAACTTTACACTTGATTCCACCCATTCCATCCCTGAGAATCCATATAATGTCAGAAGTTCATTGTAACCAAGTAAGACAGGTCCTCTACTACTGTAGAAGGTATTCATTATACAGTACTAGTTTTCTCCCAAGTAAACAAAAAACATTTCATGTATACATATGTTCATATGATACACACAGCTGCAAAAGCATATGTTCACATGTTACATGCATACACATATAAACACCACTAGAGACTAATAGGAGCAGTTGTCTGGCTCCTAGACTTAATGATTCCCTTTTTCCTGCATTCCAGATAATACTTAGCCTGTCAGGAGTATACACTGACTACTACATCTTTCAGTCCATAGGTTTAAAGTAATTCCTCCACTAAGGAATCACACTCATGACAAACTTGAAGTTGTTCTTAAACTATCCAAGGATGAGAAAAGGTCTGAAATAATTTTCAAAACCCAATATTCTTTCCACAATTACATTTTATATCATAATATTCTTGAAATCCACAAAAATTCACTTTTAAATGAAGAGATTTCTGCATATCTTTTGTCAGGGTAGATTTGTCTTCAAAATTATCATCACAGTATCAGACTGTCTTCTCAACTACCACAAACACACAGGCATTTTAAGTCCTTCAAAATAGTAATATCAAAAGCCTCTGTGAAGTTCATGTTTGGAGGGGGTAATGACTTTTGCCCATATTATATTAAACACTTCTTTGTTCTTTTCTTTTTGCCTCCAGAGTTATTTCTGGGCCTCAGTGCCTGCACTGCGAATTCACTGCTCCTGGAGGCTATTTTTTTCCTCTTTTGTTGTTTAACATTGTTGTGGTTATTATTGTTGTTGTTATTGATGTAGTTATTATTGGATAGGACAGAAAGAAATGGAGAGAGGAGGGGATGACAGAGAGGAGGAGAGAAAGATAGACACCTGCAGACCTGCTTCACTGCTGGTGACGCAACCCCCCAGCAGGTGGGGAGCTGGAAGCTTGAATAGGGATCCTTGCATGGGTCCTTGTGCTTCATACTATGTGTGCTTAACCCGCTGCACCACCACCCGACACCCTATATTAAATATCTTAAAGACTTAAGCAGAGAGCAAAAGACACTGGCTAAAAACTAAAAATAAACACATTATTGACATTTTACAAATGAGCAACTTGAATAAGAGACTAAAATAAGTAAACCTCTGGCAAAACATTATTTCTAAATACTTTGCAATTTTGACATTCATGTCTGTGTACATACTTTATAAGAAATACTTCCCATGTGCCTTATTTTTGCCCTGACTTCTTCTATATTCCATCACATGTCTCTGATGCGGTGATTAATTCTTAACAAACCATAACTGAAAAGGTTCAGAGAGTGCAGTTCTATGCTTGTAAGTCCTAAAGGGCAAAAACATCAGGATCTTGGAACAATACTCACATTCCCACTAATCACTGGGAGAAAACTACACAGATTTAGGACAGTGATTTCTGATTCAAATAATTTTATTCTGCAATGTAAACTAGGCCACAGATAAAGCATGCTGTGTATTTTAAACTCAAAACCATCAGTGTCACAGAGCCGAGAGGTAAACAGATGCCTGTGTAATTTCACTAAGGCCATGGCCAGATGTTCCTGTTCACTTTCCTGTTGTGTGCAGTACAAACATATTGTATATACTTTCACACTGACAGCACACATTACCCCTTTTTCTAATTGAAAAGTTGAAGTGAAGGACAGTGGTTTCTTTGCCAGCATTGTGTGTGTGTGTGTGTGTGTGTGTGTGTGTGACCTTTTTGTGGTGTTCTCAAGAAAGGATGCCCCTCCATATGCCAGAAATTAAAGCACTAATCCACCCTTCAAGGAGCTTCCTGTGAATATCTTAGGTGTGATGAAATGTATGTTACCTAGAAACAATTAGATTCTCCACCTTCTAAGTTACCTTTAGTTTTTCAGGCTACCCCCACCTAAAAGGGCAATGAAATTCTACCCGCCCCCAATGAGGAACCTGTCTGATGAAAAGCTGCTGGACTGGTAATCTGAGACAGGTCTCTAACTTCACGAAATGATGTCAGACTTGAGGCAGACATAACAGCATTTCTAATGAAGTCATCTGTGATCGCATCATTTTGAAATCTGCCCAACTATCTTTTATCTCCAAGTCCTTGAGTTAAAGACAGCTTTGCAGGGCTAAGAGAGGAAGGGCTCAACCAAACTTTCACAGGACTGGTTGAGAGACCAGAGAAAGCAACATCACATAGTGTAGGAAAATGCCGAATTGCCAAAGAAAGTAAGAGCTCAATCTTCAGAAAATATTGACCACACATACCATACTCTCTCTTCTGAAGATTCTTGACTAGCTTAACTGTTTTAAGAAGGCCATTCATACTTTAGTGCAAAGAGTTCATTTAAAGTCTAAAGTTCTAAGGAATATAAATGGTTTATTTGAAAGACAGACATTTTAAGTCTTCCATACAAATTTGAATGTATGCACAACACACATTTGTATATAGGGCTGTGTGTAAAACATACTAATTCCACAGAAGTATTATGAGATGTTCTTAATGTGGAAAGACAACTCAGTGATCGTAAAAGTGTTCCTAATTAAGCCCATATTCCTAGAGTGGAAGTGGCTATTACTATTTTTTAATTCAAGAATTAAAAAGCAGGAAATTCTACTTTCTTTCACTTTAGCAAACTAAGTATTTTCGAGTTTTACCTGAGAAAGCCATTCCTCATCTTCCTGTCCGCTATGGTCAGAAGCTAAACTGTCATAAGACCCATGCCGAGTAATGGTTCCAGGACTTCCAGGAGGAACCACTGTAAGAGACAGAAAAAAATATTTAAATGACTTTATTCCATGCAGTGGAAAAATGAGTGTGGGCGCAACCATTCTGGGTAATATGGTAATTTATAAGCACAAGTATGTCACAGAGCAGTGATGCTTCTCTGATATGTAGTTACTGGTGTATTTACTAGTCTACAGGGTTTATTTCAAAGAAATTAACTGATGTCATTCCTATAATTTGAGAAGAAATTTTTTAAACAAATTTCAGGCAACATTCTTTAACAGTCTATCTCAATTTCACAGGCATATAAAATGCATACTTAAGCTAAAGCACTTTTATTTTTTAACACTTTCTTCATTAATAAATTATTTTGTTGGATATTTCAGTGATTTAATACAGGTCCAAAATTTAAAAATTCAGTTTATACAAAGTCTATATACTCAAAACGATAAGATGATTCAACAAAAATTCATTTCCCACTGTGGAACAAATACTACCTGAACATAAAATACTTTTTTTTTTTTAAGTCCACACTATTTATTTATTTATTCTGTTGCCATCAGGGCTGTCACTAGGGCTTCATAATTTCACCATTCCAGGTAGAATCTTTTTGTTCAAGACAGAAGGTAGGAGACAGAGGAGAGACAACACAGCACTCGCTATTCCACCACTCTAAAAGCTTCCCTTGTGCAAGCACTGCTACAGGTGGCCTAGGGCTTGAACCTAGGTCTTCTCATATGATAAAGTGTGAAATCTACTGAGTAATCTTCTTGTCCGCTTAATTTTCTGTGTATGATAATACAATATTTATTTATTTATTTATTTTCTTTTTTAATATTTACTTATTCCCTTTTGTTGCCCTTGTTTTATTCTTATAGTTATTACTGATTTCATTGTTGTTGGATAGGACAGAGAGAAATGGAGAGAGGAGGGAAAGATAGAGAAAGGGAGAGAAAGATAGACACCTGCAGACCTGCTTTACCACCTGTGAAGCGACTCTCCTGCAGGTGGGGAGCTGGGGCTCGAACCAGGATCTTTATGCTGGTCCTTGCGCTTTGCGCCACCTGTGCTTAACCTGATGCACTACCGCCCGACTCCCCACAATCTTTATTTTTAAAGTTGTTTTTTTTTTTTTGCTTCCAGAGTTCCACTAGGGCTTGGTGCCTGCATGCTCCTGTCGTCATTTTCTTCCTCCTTTTGGATAGGGCAAAGAGAAATTGAGAGGGTAGGGGAAGACAAAGAAGGGGAGAGGAAGACAGACACCTGCAGACCTGCTTCACTGTTCCTGAAGGAACACCCCTGCATGTGAAGAACTGGGGCTCGAACCAGGATCCTTGTGCAGGTCTTTGCATTTTGTATTATGTGTGCTTAGCTGGGTGGGCCACCACCTGGTCCCCTTTTTAAAGTAATTTTAATTGAAAAAAAGGGCATAGATAATGTCCATATACACAGTCTCCTTTTAATGTCTAGAAAAGAAAGCAATGGCCTAATGGGGAGAAATAGAGGATGTGGGGGGAGTGCAGGGGGAGGGAGAAGAGGAGGGGGAGGGAAAAAGAAAAGATGGGAAGGAGGAGGAGGGAAAATAAATGCTTATTAAAGAATGTAGATGAAGAGGGAGGGAAAGTCTCCTAATTTCTGCTAGAGATACGTGCACACACTTCTACATGTCTATCTCCAGAGTTATCGCTTGGGCTGGGTGACAGCACTACAAATCCACTGCTCCTGGCAGCCATTTTTTCTCTTCTTTTTTTTTTTAATTTATAGAATAGGACAGAGAGAAATTGAGAGAGAGAGAGAGGAGGAGAAGAGAGGAGGAGATAAAGACATCTGCAGACCTGCTTCACTGCTTGTGAAGTGACCTTCCTACAGGTGGGAAGCCATTTCTTGTAACTTTAAATGATAGCATTAAGAATACCCAAGCACTAGCCATGACTGCAGAATGTGAGCTCAGACCTATAGGGATAGAGAGATTACATAAGCTCCTGTGCTGAATATGGGCCCCAGATCAAATCGATGGGGTTTACAGTTAACAATATTTAGATACTTTTCCCATATTTGGGAACTACTCTTTTCCCTGATCCAGCTTCCTAGTCCTTTTCCCAACTATGACACCATCTCCCCAGACAATAACTTGGGTCCACATGCATACTGGATGTCAGGCTTCGGCAAAAACTAGTAAAGTCATGGGCCCCTTGGAATATACCTAAAATAGACCTACTAGCTTTTTCCAAAACAGAGACCCCAAATCTTCATGTGCAATATTCTTGCCTTTAGGTTCATGATTAGTCAACAATTTGTTCTGCTTTCTATCTTTTTTTTTATCATTTTATTGAGGGGTTTATTATTTACAGTACAGTTGTTGACATATGTATACAATTTCTCATCTCCTGGTGACAGGAGTCTGCAAAACATTCTCACTCTTGACTTAGGTTCTCTTCCACTGTCATGAACCTGGACAGATTACAATTTTACTAGGTCAGTAAGACATCTCTTATCAAGACTACCAATAGTCTGCATTTTGTCAAATGCAGTTCTTAATCTGTCTTTTAGTTGATCTATAATATTCAGTGGCCATAACAAATCACTTCTTCATTGGTGGACATCCATCACATGTGACCCAGTATCACAACTTTTGTGAAGTCATGAGATACTGGAGAAAAAAGACACAAGGATAATGAAGCAACTAGGGTAAAAATAGAGAAAGAGAAAGATTGAGTAGAAAATCCAAAGTTGAAAGAAGATAGCAAATTGAAAATATCCACAATACATTCAGTTGTAGGTATTTAGGATGCTGTTAGATATTTGGCCATGGAGTTCTAGTGAACAGTCTGGACAATATATAGGTTTGGAAGTCTTCATTTGCTTTCTATCTTAACTCTTTTTCAGCCACCAGGTTCCAAATGCTACCATGATGCTAACCAGACTTCCCTGGGCAGACGACCCCACCCATGTGTCCTGGAGCCCCACTTCCTCAGAGCCCCACACCATTAGGGAAACAGAGAGGCAGGAGGTAGTATGGATCCAACTGTCAATGTCCATGTTCAGTGGGGAAGCAATTACAGAAGCCAGACCTTCCACCTTCTGCATCCCACAATGATCCTGGGTCCATATTCCCAGAGGAATAAAGAATACGAAAGTGTTCAATGGAGAGGATTGGATACCGGGGGTGGGAATTGTGTGGAATTATACCCTTCTTATCCTATGGTCTTGTTAATATTTCCATGTTATAAGTAAAAATTTTTAAAAATTAGTCTTAAAAAATACCAAAGCAATGGGATAATCTGACTCTCAGGCATGAGCTGAAAAGCAAGAGCAGAAGAGAAAACATTAAGCAGAACTTGGGCTGGAGCTGATGTATTGCACCAAAGTAAAAGACTCTGGGGTGGGCAGGGGTGGGGAGGTGGGTCAGGTCCTGGAACATGAAGGTAGAAGAGGACCTAGTGGGGGTTGTATTGTTATGTGGGCATGTTATGCATGTATGTTACTGTCAACTGTAAACCATTAATCCTCCAATAAAGAAATAAAAAGAAAACCACCAAAGTAATCACAATCAATATTCACATATCTTCATAAAATTTTTTTTTTGCTTATTGCAAGAGCAATAAGTGTGTTTGTAAAAGGTTCCATGGCCCCAAGAACACCTGTCCTTTTTAAAATAACGAAATTTGATAATAAATTCTTAATAACAAATACCATAAGATCCCTCAGACTCCCAAATCTCAGAGACAGAAAGAAATTCAGAAGGGAGAGGGAGTTAGATAGAGAGACACACACATGCAGCACTGCATCCCCACATGTGAAGTTTCCCTCCCTGAAGGTGGGGATGGGGGCTTGAACCCTGATCTTTGTGTATGTTACCATGTGCACTCAACTGGGTGTGGCACCACCCAGCCCCATCTGAGTGTCTTCTTTGGAGAACAGTTTATTCAGTTCTCTTGACCACTTTTATACTGCCTTGTTTATTTTGTTGTTGTTGAACTGTATGACTTCTTTCAAATGTTCAACATCAATCTTGTAAAATGTATGCTGTACAAATAGCTTCTCCCAGATACTGGGTTGCCTTTTCAACCTTGTGGGCATTTCTTTCTTTTCTTTTTGTTTTTGCCACTAGGGTTATTGCTGGGGTTCAGTGCCAGCAATACATAGAATCCACACCTCCTAGTGGCCATGTTCTCCTCAACCGCCACATTTTATTGGTTAGGACAGAGAGAAATTGAGAGGGGAGAGAAAGGTAGAGAAGGAGAGAATAAGATAGACCTGTTTTGCCAATGCAGGTGGGGAGTGGGGGCTCAAACACAGATTCTGCAGGTCCTTGTGCTCCATACAGTATGTGCTTAACCAGGTGTGTAACTTCCTCTCCCCACACCACCCCGTGAACATTTCTATCAATGTGTAGAAGCTTTTTAACCTAATGTAGTTCTATTTGTTTATTCTTTCTGTAGTTTTCCTTGCCAAGGGGCTGAGTCTCCAAGTACATCTTTACTGTTAAGGTTGTAATGTCTTTCATCCATGTTTTCTTCTTTATATTTTGTTGTTTAAGGTCTCATGTCTATCATGTCTTTGGGTTAATTTTGGCTGTGGTGTTGAAGAATGGGCTAGTTTCATTCTTGTACATGTGGCTATTCAGTTTTCTCAACATGACTTGCTGAACCCCCACCCCACACTGAAATGGTTTTGGCTTTTTTATCATATACCATAATTCCGAAAGTATGTGCTTTATCTTGGGGCTCTCTGCTCTGTCCCACTGGTATGAGTGCCTGTTTTTGGTCCAATGCCACATTTGTTTTAATCACTTTTGCTCTACAATATACAATATACATGGAAGTTGAGGAGCATGATACTTTCATTTTTTTTCCTTTGTGTGCTTCCCCCCCCCCCTCTCATAAATCACTTTGGCTATTTGCTATCTTGTATGATTCCACAAAGATTTTTAGGATTGCTTGTCTATTTCCATAAAAAATGTTATTGGAATTTTGGTAGGGATTACATTGAATTGGTAAAGTATTTAGATAGAATGGCCATTTTAAACATATTTACTCTTCCAGGCCCAGGTGGTGTTGCACCTGGTTAAGAGCATACACTACAGCAAGAACCTAGGTTCAAGCCCCTGGTACCCACCTATAGGGGAAAAGCTCCACGAGTGGTGAAGCGGGTATGAAGGGGTTTCTCTGTCTCTCTACCTTCCCCTCTCCTCTCATTTCCTCTCTATATCTATATCTACTGCCTTCTTAAACCCTAAGACAGCAGGAACCCTCCCATTCTTTATAAAACCTTTATTTCTCCCAGTCCTGGAACCTGTAGGGTGTGGCTTGTTTTTCAACAGGCTCCTCTTGACCCATACCAATTGATACTGCATCTGCAGATATCAACCTAATCAATGCAACAAGCACCACCTCTACATGTTTCACTCTGGACTGTGTCCACAGAAGACAGGCCTGCAATGTCAACCCTTCAGCTCCAGTACTCTGGTGAGACTGTTTCTAGCTCATAGGACTCCTGAATTCCACTTGGGTAGTGCACTTACTAACAAAGCCCCAGCACATATGTATGAGGCAGGACCCAAGAGACAGAGCACATGTACAGATGTATCCATAAATTTGAGGAAAATATATACCTTAAAGCAAAAGTACACAATAATTTTCAGTGATTCAATAAGTGCAACAAGTAAGTAGAAAGATCTAAATAAGACAACATAGGGGGTCGGGCGGTAGCACAGCAGGTTAAGCACACATGGCACAAAGTGTAAGGACCGTCATAGGGATCCTGGTTCTAGCCCCTGGCTCCCTGCCTTCAGGGGGTCGCTTCATGGGTGTTGAAGCAGGTCTGTAGGTATCTTGTCTTTCTCTCCCACTCTCGGTCTCCCCATCTCTCTCTATTTTTCTCTGTCCTATCCAACAACAACAACAGTAATGACAATAATAATAATAATGATGGCAAGAACAAAGGTAACAACAAGGGCAACAAAATGGGAAAAAATGACCCCCAGGAGCAGTGAATTCATAGTGGAGGCACTGAGCCCCAGAAATAACCCTGGAGGCAAAAAAAAAAAAAAAAAAAAAAAGATAAGAGATTGGCATACTTTAATGATGGCTCTTTGGCTTATTACCAGGCCACCTCATCTCACTGGACCGTAGGCAGGGAATCCTGAGATTCCTACGCAGACATGATGGGCCTAGACCTCTAATAAATCCCTCTCTTTACTGTCTAGGTCATCTCCATCAGAAACAACATAATGGACACCTATGAGGGCCCCTATAGGACCTTGCCCTCAATGTAGATCAACAATGGTAGAGACTGTCCCATTCTTGGAAGGGAGGTTGGACCAAAATCCTCTACCACTCAAGGAAGATGGGTCTGGCAGTGGGTTCAACCTAGAACATTCCTAGATTTGACCACAGAATGCGAGCTCAAACCTATAGGGATGGAGAGATTACACAGGCTCCTGTGCTGAATGTGGGCCCTAAATCATATTGATGGGGTTTATAGTTAATGGTATTTATATACTTTTCCCAAATTTAGGAGCTACTCTCTTCCCTGATCCAGCTGTCTAGTCCTATTTCCAACCCTAACGCCATCTCCACAGATACCTTTGACCCACCTGCATGTTAGTTGTCTTAGGCAAAAATTAGTAAACTGATAGGCCCATTGAAATATACCTAAAACAGACCTACTAACTTTTTCCAAAATGGAAACCCCAAATCTCATCTGCCTTTAGGTTCCAGATTACTAAACATTTTGCTTTTTATATCTTAATGCTTTCTCAGCATCAAGTTGCAGATGCTACCATGATGCCAACCTGACTCCCTCAGGCAGACAACATCACCAATGTACCCTAGAACCCTATCTCTCCGGACCCCTACCCCACTCGGGAAAGATAGAAACAGGCTGGGAATATGAATTGACCTGCCAGCGCCCCTGTTATTCAGAGTTTCAATTACAGAAGCCAGAACTTCTACCTTCTGCAAGCCATAATGATCCTGGGTCCATACTCCCAGACAGATAAAGAATAGGAAAGCTTCCAGTGGAAGGGATGGGATATTGGAAGCCTGGTGGTGGAAAAACGTGTGGAACTCTATCCCTCTTATCCTATGGTTTTATCGATATTTTCTAATTTTTAGATAAATAAAAAACAATTTCTCTCTGTCTTTATCCAAGAATAAAAAATAAATTTTAAAAATTTAAATAATAGGGGGTCGGGCGGTGGCGCAGTGGGTTAAGCGCATGTGGCGCAAAGCACAGGGACCGGCGTAAGGATCCCGGTTCGAGCCCCGGCTCCCCACCTGCAGGGGAGTCGCTTCACAGGCGGTGAAGCAGGTCTGCAGGTGTCTATCTTTCTCTCCCCTCTCTCTCTGTCTTCCCCTCCTCTCTCCATTTCTCTCTGTCCTATCCAACAACGAATTGCGTCAACAAGGGCAATAATAATAACCACAACGAAGCTACAACATGGGCAACAAAAGGGGGAAAAAATGGCCTCCAGGAGCGGTGGATTCATGGCGCAGGCACCGAGCCCAGCAATAACCCTGGAGGAGGAAAAAAAAAAAATTTAAATAATAATAATATTTACTCTTCCAATGAACAGACTGTAGATATTCTTCCACTTCTTTGTGCCTCTCTGTTTCTATTAATAGTATCATAGTGTTTTTGGATAGCTCTTGATAGATTTAATTATATTTTTGGTTCAATTATGAATGAAACTGCTTCCTTAATTTTCCTTATCTCTAACTCAACATTTGTGTGCAGAAATGCCACAGACTTACGTATATTGACTTTGTATCCAGCCACTTTTCTGAATGTACCTATACTTTCAGTAGTTCTTCATAGAATCTTTATGGTTTCCTTATGTACCTTACCACATCATCTAAAAACAGTGATAAATATTAAAGTGTGTGGGCAATTATAAGGAAAATAATTAAACCATTATTTTCTTTATTTTTTAATTTTTATCACATCACTACACAGTTCTGGATTATGATTACATAGGAGATTGAACCTGGTACTTCAGACCCTCAGGCATGAAAGTCTTTTGCATAATCATTATGCTATTTCTCCCACCCTATGGTATTATCTTCAAATACCCATGCTTAAAATGTTCCTTGATAAAAAGTTAAAAATAAGAAAGAATTCTCTCCCATCTCATTTTACACTCTGTAAATTTAAATGAAATTTCAAAGTTTGCAATTGAGATTAACTTTCCCACATGCTTTAAAGGAAGCTGAAGAAATTTAAGATATTTTGTCTACAAAAAAACTTAAGTTTTTACATCTATATGTATATATACAATATGTATACATACATATAGCTTTCAAGCCAATGTGTAATGGACCAGGTTACATGTTGAAAAATATTTTGTGTATTTTCCATTCACCAACAGCTGTTAAAAAACTAATGAACTTGGGAGAAGAATAGGGAATTTTGAAGTAAAAGTCTCTGTCATGTTCTATCCCAGGTTTAACACAGTAGTTTAAATTAAGCCTATCCATTTAACTAAAAAGAATACAGTGTTAATTTACTTCATCTACTTCAGAGATTAAAAGGAATGTACTGACTCTACATACTGGCATTTGGTAAATATAGATCAACAAGCAAGAGCAAGATGAGCTCTTCATTATGAGGTAACTGTAGAAAAGACAGACTCTGTTTATATTGTACTCTCAGGAAAGCAAATCATGCTTCTGGTGAATAAATAAAAGCTAAAAAAAAAATCACTCAGTGTATTTGGCTGTCTTACAGTGATATATGAGGGTGTGTACACAAATGTGTGTGTTTATGTGTACATATTTACATATTTTATGTGTGTTTATGTGCAAACAAAAACAAATCTGCTTTAGGGCATACATTTGTTCTGTTAATCTAAAACTCAAAACATTCAAGTCAGTAGAATAACATGAGTAAAATATGAACAGAAAGATTAAATGGCTCACTGATGTTCCTATATTTGAATTCCACATAACAACATTCTCATACACTAAAAAAGAATGTCAATTTATAATACTACTTCACAAATGTATAGTTTGCAAGGCACTCTGGTTTTAAATTATTTGACGTCTTCTGCAACAATATTAGTGCATATTGAATTTTTACAAATTCCCCACCATCTACAAGTTAGAGAAAGCTAAAAGCAATGCTTTCGGTAGTGTTAAACTATAGGTCTAAGGTATTAAGGTACCCAAATAATGGTTAAATTAAAGTGCTATAGTTATTCTATTGAGACATCTAAAGTTACAATGGATTCTCCTTGTTAAGGTAAAAGATTGATGCGATTTGAAGAGAATCCAGAGTATAGGATTCTCCTTGTTAACAATGGCTAATGGAATTAAATTGCACTAATACTTGGAGTTCAGAATACAGAAAATTAAATGAAGGTTCTAAAAATTTATTATTATTAGACCTGAAGAAATTTAAATCTCCTAACATTTTAGGGTGTTTTTTTCTTTTCTAAAAAATAACAGTATATCCTTTTTCAAAAGAACCAAATTATTTCTAAACTACCCCCCAAAGATACAGATCTCTGTAACTATATTCACCTACAACAAATCTAGTCTTTAAGTTAAAAGATAGAAAATACTTTCATCATTAATACGCTGAATATACTTTATGTTATGGCAGACAATTTTGTTAGTGCATTTGGATATAGTTTAGAAAAAAACCCAAAACATCTGGGGACAGGTGGTGGCTTACCTGGTTAAATACATACATCACAGTGCTCAAGGACCTAGGCTCAAGCCCCCACCACCTGGTCCCCATTTGCAGGGGGAAAGCTTCATGAGGAGGTAAATAAGAACAGCCGTTGACCTGAAACCAACTGTTCCTTGTTCCGAGTAAACATCCCCACCTGTACCCACCCTACGCTAACTATAAAAAAGCTGAGATAGAAAATGTTCGGGGTCGCAAGACTTCCCCTGCTCGTGGAGTCTCTTGGGGCCCAAGCTTAAGCTTGCTAATAAGGGCTCTTGTACTTGCATGTGACTCTGGACTTTCTTGTGTGTGATCTGGACCGAACATCTGGGCGCAACACTTCACAAGTGGTTAAGTAGAGCTCCAGATGTCTCTCTTGTTCCCTCTCAATTTCTCTTTGTCTCTATCCAATAATAAATAAATAAATAAATAAATAAATAAATAAAATTTTAAAAAGTTTTTAAAAATGAAAAGAATCTGAGGTTACCCATCCTTTAAGATGAAAAATTAAAAAAATAAAAGGAATGGGGGATGGGCAGTGGCAAACCTGGTTAAGCCCACAGATAACCATGTTCAAGGACCATGTTCAACTCCCCCACCTTCACAGGGAAGCTTCGTGAATGATGAGGCAAGCACTTCAGGTGTCTCTCTGTCTCTCTAGCTCTCTACTTCCTCCTCCTTTCTCAAAATCTCTCTGTCCTAACAAAGAAGAAAAAAATATAGAGTTCAACAAATTCAGCAACAAGAAAACAAATGACCCCATCCAAAAATGGAGAGAAGATATGAACAGAATATTCACCAAAGAAGAGATCCAAAAGGCCAATAAACATATGAAAAAAAAAAGGCTCCAAGACATTGATTGTCAGTGAAATGCAAATAAAGACAACAATGAGATACCACCTCACTCCTGTGAGAATGTCATACATCAGAAAAGGTAACAGCAGCAAATGCTGGAGAGGTTGTGGGGACAAAGGAACCCTCCTGCACTGCTGGTGGGAATGTCAATGGCCCAACCCCTGTGGAGAGCAGCCTGGAGAACTCTCAGAAGGTTAAAAGTAGACCTACCCTATGACCCTGCAATTCCTCTCTTGGGGATATATCCTAAGTAACAAAGCATACCCATTCAAAATGACTTGTGTACACCTATGTTCATAGCAGCACAATTTGTAATAGCCAAAACCTGGAAGCAACCCAGGTGTCCAACAGCAGGTGAGTGGTTGAGTAAGTTGTGGTCTATACACAGTGGAATACTACTCAGCTATTTAAAATGGCAACTTCATTTTCTTTACCCCATCTTGGATGGAGCTTGAAGATATCATCTGAAGTGAGATAAGTGAAAAAGAGGAGGATGAATATGGGATAATCTCATTCATAGGCAGTAGCTGAAAAACAAGATCAGAAGGAAAATATTAAGCAGAACTTGGACTGGAGTTGGTGTACTGCACCAAAGTAAAAGACTCCAGGGTGTGGGGGAGGGTTCAGGTCCTGGAACAAGATGGCAGAGGAGGACCAACTGTGGGTTGTACTGTTATGTGAAAATGTTACACATGTGCAAACTGTTGTATTTTACTGTCAACTGTAAACCATTAATCCCCCCAATAAAGAACTAATCAAGAAAAAGAAAATTATTGTTGCTTAAGTAAAAAAAAAAAAAAAGGTCACCAGAAGCTAGAGGATTTATCATGCTGGAACTAAGCCCCAGTGATTATCCTGGTAGCAACAGAGATAAATAAATAAATAAATAAATAAATAAACAAACAAACAAACAAATAAATAAATAAATAAATGAAAGAAATAAAGAGAAAAGGAACAATTATTTGCTCTCAAAAAAAAAAAGTGGGAGTCAGGCGGTAGCGCAGCGGGCTAAGCGCAGGTGGCGCAAAGCACAAGGACCGGCATAAGGGTCCCGGTTCGAAACCCGGCTCCCCACCTGCAGGGGAGTCACTTCACAGGTGGTGAAGCAGGTCTGCAGGTGTCTGTCTTTCTCTCCTCCTCTCTGTCTTCCCCTCCCTCTCTCCATTTCTCTCTGTCCTATCCAACAACGACAACAATAATAACTACAACAATAAAACAAGGGCAACAAAAAGGAATAAATAAAATAAATATTTAAAAAAAAATTTTTTTTTAAGTGACAGAGGTTGGGGAGATAGCATAATGGTAATGCAAAAGACTTTCATGCCTAAGGCTCTGAGTTCCCAAATTCAGCCGCCAGCACTACCATAAGCCAGAGCTGAGCAGTGCTCTGATCTCTTTTTCTCTGTATCTCCTTTTCATTAAAAAATAAATTATATACATATATGTCTTAAAAGTGACAGAGAAAAAATATTTTGACAGTACACATAAATGTTAAAAGACTAAAGTACCGGTGGGCCTGGCAGTGGTATACTAGATTAAGCACACATAGTATGAAGCGCAAGGACCAGCAAAAGGATTTAGGTTGGAGCCCCCGGCAGAGGAGGGACTCCTCACAAGCAATGAAGCAGGTCTGCTGTTGTCTCTCTCCTTGTCTCTCTCTAGCCCTTCTCTCAATTTCTTTCTGTCCTACCCAAATTAAAAAAAATAAATAAAAAGGCTTCCAAGAGTAGCAGACTCATAGTGCTGGCTCCACTGAGCCCCAGTGATAACGCTGGAGGCAAAAAAAAAAAAAAAAAAAAAGACTAAGGTATAAACTAATCTAAATATAATTCTGCACATTGAGCACTGGCTAGTTATAAAACCAGTGAATAGAAAATCTACTGGTTCTGCTCTGCTCTTGTTATATTCCTCCCTACATTTCTTGAACTTCAGTAATAAATTATCTTAGCTGGAGTCCTAGAAGCTTCAGAGGACACAACTAATCAGCTACAGGTTCTGGGCTAGTGAACTCACATTTCCAACTATAGAAGATGTTAAAAAAAAAAAAAAAAAAAAAAAAAAAAGCTGTTCTACTCCCTGAAATGAGCTCACAGTGCTATTTGAAATAAGGGAAAAAAAATCTACTCAAGCAAGGACTGGGGCGAGGGGAGACAAGGAATGACACAATCCTGGTCCAAGCAGTATCTTGTAAGTTATGTAAGACATAACCTGCTTTAGCTTCTGCTGAAAATCTAAAATATGTTTAGACGATGAATGTGGAAATAAACATGGTCTTCTAATAAGAAAAAACGAAGATCCAAAGATTTTTATTTGAGCAAGTAACAGTAAGCTAGGTTGCAATGTCAATGAATTTTATGCAATAATCAACTCTTTAAAATAGTGTTTAAATAAAAGAATCTTCAGATGAATATGAGATGATCCCACTCATAGACACAAGTTGAAAAATAAGAACTGAAGGGAATACACAAAAATCAGAATCTGGACTGGAATTAGTGTATTGCACCAAAGTAAAGAATTCTGGGAAAAAAAAATATCTGGAGCGAGAGATAAACGGGCATGGGGGTGGGGGTGGGGGGAGAGAAGACAGTGTTTAGGTCCTGGAACATGAGGGCAGAAGAAAACTTAGGTGAGGGGGGGTTAGAGTGTTATGCCAAAAAACTGAGATATGTTGCACATGTACCAACTACTGTATTTACTGCAACTGTAAACCATTAATTCTCACGATAAGGAATAAATAATCTTCACTACTCTTATTTAGGACCAGATATGTCTTGTTTTCCCCTACTTTTCACTATAGTCACACTAACTCTCCATAAACAATACAACTCTTACCATACTAAAGTATTTGGTGGAAACCTGATCAATGAATGTGTGTCAGCATTATTTAGTTCTTTAGGCTATTTTGGAGAACAACATTCTTTTTGATAGCAAAGGAGAAATTTGTGAGTTAAATGACATCATCCTTCTTTGAATGAAACAGCTCAGGCCCCAAGTTCACCCAAAGGCCAACAGTGATAAACTCTCATCCAAGGACAAACTTAATATATATTTGGTACTTATTAAAAACAGCATTTCTGTAACAGCTGTACAATAAGAGTCTTTTTTTTTTTTTTTTAACTGAACTCTGTTTCTGATCAGAAAGCACTCAGGATCTGAGGAATAAATTTTGCATGGGAATGTAGTTCTGTACTAGTATAGGAATAAAAGTTAGCCTTTTAAAAAGAAAGGCTCAAAGACAAGTAATCAAAAGCAAAATGATCTAAGGCATTTCCCAAAGAACATACAATTCACATATAAGAAAGACAACATCCAAATTAGAGTTCCCAGAAAGAGATTTGGAAGTTTTTTAAATTTTAACTTTTTAAACTTGCTTTTTCCCCCTTTTGTTGCCCTTGTTGTTTTATTGTTGTAGCTACTATTATTACTGTTGTTATTGATGTCATCATTGTTAGATAGGACAGAGAGAAATGGAGAGAGGAGGGGAAGACAGAGAGGGGGAGAGAAAGACAGACACCTGCAGACCCGCTTCACCACCTGTGAAGTGACTCCCCTGCAGGTGGGGAGCCAGGCGCCTCAAACCGGGATTCTTAGGCTGGTCCTTGAGCTTTGCACCACATGTGCTTAACCCACTGCATTACCGCCGGACTCCCAACTTTTACCTTTTTTTTTTTTTGGTCTTCTTCTTCTTATTATTCCCTTTTGTTGCCCTTGTAGTTTTTTTATTGTAGTTATTATTGATGCCGTCGTTGTTGGATAGGACAGAGAGAAATGGAGAGAGGAGGGGAAGACAGAGAGGGAGAGAGAAAGACACCTGCAGGCCTGCTTCACTGCCTGTGATGCGACTCCCCTGCAGGTAGGGGGCAGTGATGTAGTGCTCTAGGTGTCTCTCTCTCCTCTATCTTTCCCCTCCCCATTCATTTTCATTTGTCTGTTTCTACATAAGAAATAAATAAATAAATAAATAAAATAGTTTATAAAAGAAAGGAGGACACAGCACGTACATACAATATTCAGTTAATTTACAAAAAAGTCTTATTATGGGACAAACTCTCTGCGTCTTCTAGAATTCTAGAAATAAAGTTTTTTCTGTCTGAATTACAAGTGCTTCAATTTAAGTGTGAAGTAATGCACTAAATCTCACACAGAACAGTTAAGGAATGGAACTATATATTACTGGCTATCCTGTTATTAAGAGCCACCTCTTGTACTAACAACAACAGTTGATGTGTCATAATACATAAAAGGGAATAAGCTTATATATATATTAAACGGATCAATGATCTTCCTTGCACCCTGACCCTGCGGTACCATAGATGTCCTCTAATTAATTATTAAAGTTTTCTAACAGTTAGTCATTGTACTTCTCTGGTTTCACTTTCCTTTTATTCTACATTCCCAGAAGAACAGTCACAGGCAATATATAATTAGAAAAATGACATTATCTTTGCTGTTTATGAGATAATAGATTTCACTGAATAAATAACAACGTTGGGTGTGTCTCCTCTTAACCCTGCCCATTCTCCTTTCCTCTTCCCCAAAGTACCATATAATATTCCCATAAAAGACATAAACCAAAGAGTTTTCATTTGTTATTATTACTGCGATAAGGTTATTTGACATTTAGCAGGTGGACAAGGCACACCTGAAGAAAGTCTAGAAGTGTTTACAATTTAGTTTTCCTCCTCAGTCTAAATCTAAATATTATCAAATGAAGAGCAAGAGTAAGAAAGAAAGTTTGATGCTACTAGCAAGATCAGCAACTCTATTCACATTTCAAACTCTCTCAATTATAACAACCTTTCCAAAACATTTGCAATTAAGGTCAACATAGATTTACCTGGAAAGATCTACAGTCTTTATACAGGCAAGTAAGATTCATAGTACAACTCCACTATATATTCACTACAAACAACAGCATGGTTGAACTGGATCATTGAGGAGAGGGTAGGGCAGGCAAGCACACAGCCCTGGGTTCAATTCATAGAACCGCATGTGTCAGAGTAGTACTCTAGTCTCTGCCTTGCTCCCTTGCTCATTCTCGCTAGCAAAAGTAAATAGATAAATCTTAAAACATACATTAAGACTAGGATACCTATAAAAGTCAGTCCAGCTGTATTGTTTTAAAGGATCATGTTTTAATGGTATACCTCTTTGCCTATAGTTTATGGTAATAACTTTGTCATACCATACTTATATGATCTACCCAGACATATATGTCTAAGTTACAACAATACTATTTTTTATCAAAGTTGGCATGTACGTAAGTGTAGAATACAAGGCATTGCTAGTAATAGTTACCTCCTGGGAGGAAATGAGGAGCACTGAAAGACAGGGCTGATTTGTTTTCCAGTAAACATTCCTCAGACTTTTTATTTTTATATTTTTAATATTATATTTATTTTTAATGAGAGAGATATGCCAGAGCTGCTCAGCTATGGTGGTGTTGGAGATTCAACCAGGGACCTCAACAGAGTCTCAGGCAAGGGTTTTTTGTTGGTTTGGTTTTTGCCTCCAGGGTTATTGCTGGGTTATTGCTAGGTTATTGCTTGCATTACAAATCCATTGCTCCTGTAGGCCATTTTTTCCACTTCTGTTGTTGGATGGGACAGAGAGAAATTGAGAGAGGAGAGGAAACTAGAGAAGGGGAGGGAAACATAGACACCTGCAGAACTGCCACTGCTTATGAAGCGCACCCTTCACACCCGCCCCCGCGCCCCCCCCCCCCCCCCCCCCCCCCGTAGGTGGGAAGCTGGGAGCTTGAACCAGGATCTTTGAGGCCATCCTTGGTCCCTGTGCTTTATTTTGTGTGTGCTTAGCCAGGGGTGAATCACTGTCCAGCCCCCAGGCAAGGGTTTTTTGCATAGCCATCATGCTATCTCTTCCGGGGCTCTTCTGGACTCTTTTAAATCATGTGTAGCATACATCTACTAAAATTCAGATTTAAAAAAAAGTTGTGGCATAAACAAATTAGAATTAGTGTGGCTAGTGAAATTAATTCAATAAGTTAAGAAAACAAATAACATACATATCAACATGCTGGGATCAATTGCCTGAAGCAAAATCACTATAGTATGTTATGGGTTTTTCCTGGTTTAACAGTATTTTTTTAAAGAGTTTGGAGGCTGATGTGTTTATATTAATTTTCATCCATATATATTTTGTTATCATCTCTGCATTTTATATACACATATCAAATACAGGATCAGCTTTTAGCAACTAGTGTAGCACACATAGTAGGATATATTTTTGGTGAAGAAAATTAAAACTTGCTAGAAACAGATACACTCCTAGTACTAATTCTATGTAGAAGTATGAGTTGCAGTGCTAGAGCTAGGTAGTTGCACACCTGTTAGAGCACATGTTTCAATGAACAAGGACCCAGGTTCAAGCCCTAGGTCGCCACCTACAAGGGGAAGCTTTATAAGTGGTGAGGTAATGCTGCAGATGTCTCCTTTCTCCCTATCCCTACATTCTCAATTTCTCTATCTCTATCCAAAACAAATAAATAAAAATAAAAAATAAAGAGATGCAATCCTCTAAAAGTGGCAGGTATATTCTAACAGCTATCCATATATAGGAGATATATCTCTGTCAGGAATACTCAAATCTCTCTTCTAAATTCAAGGAACTGTCTAAAATATGAGTCACTACAAGTGACTAAGATGAGTGCAGAATATATATAGATCCTACTGAAAAAATGGTGTCTTGAAAATAAGAAAGCATTGGTTTTCATCATTAAACTGCATCCAGTAATCAATGTACTAATTTTTACAAGTATGTAATATGCCAGGTATCATAAACTTACTGCTTTTGATCCCACCTACAAAGCATAGTCTCAGCAAAGTATAATATATTCCTGCAATCTCCACAATTAAGTCTGTTAAGCAAAAATGAAGTGGAAGGAGATGCTTGCAAATGTAAATCTGGCAAAAATAAATTTTTGCAAACAGTTAATGCAGTTGCTTCCATGCGTCATTTATACCTGTACTAGGTAAGTCCAAATCATTGTACAACGCGAAAAATTAAGTACAGATTTTTTGGTTGCCTAAGCAAAATAGGCACAGTTGTCTTGGCATAGAGAGTTAAAAGCTTTTAGACCTGCAAGGCATTCATTACATTTTTAAACTCTACTTATGATTATAACTTCAAATCAATCATTAAGGATCCATAATGTGCTCCATATAATAAAGAAAGGAACTGTTCAAGATTTGTACCTCCAAATAAATTGGGAAATTCATAGATCCAAGAAGAGAGGGAGGGAATGAGAAAATAAGCATGGGGCCTCTAACTCCAATAAGATATTCCCTAGCATTCAAATGCAAAAGAACATTTCCCCAAATTTGCTGGCCCCTCTACTTCTCCGTCAAAGTACTGAAGAGCTATGCTCCACTAAATGTCATCTACATAATGTACAATGTCACAGTAGATAGTTTTAATTCATATCATTACATGCTTACTCATTAGTCAAAAGATACAAATATGGATGTAAAAAGACACTCATAATACTTAAACCCACATTTTAAAACAAATTAAGGAGGACAGAAGAAACAAGACAGGCAGAATTGTTGAAACTGGATAATAAGATTTACTATACCAGTCACAGTTTGGGTGTTTCCCTATGTTTTTAAAAACTGTGCATAAGTGTTTGGAAAGAACTGAACATCTTTATTCATTTATTAATTTGTCACATGGTACCAGAGAATGAATCCATGGTCTCATGCATGTGAAATACCACTGAGTGGTCACCTTGGTCCAATTTTCATTATTATCATTACTATTACTATTATTATTATTTTGCATGTTTCCCCAGTGCTGCTCTTGGTTTTCTAGGTGGTGACAGGAACTGAACCCTTACAGCAAGGCATGCACCCAACTGGGTGACAGATTCTCCAGCCTGTAATTCTTTTACTAGCTAGGGTATGAGATATGTAATGTATTTACAACTATTAAAGTTGTTTTCGTGAAGCACAATAGGTGTAAGAATCATCTATATTAATACCTCTAGTTCTTTGATTTACTGAATGATATTTGATTTCAATCCTCTTCTGCAAGCTGTGAAAATACTTCCTTAGCATCATATGGGAGGTGCCCTGGCACAGAGAAGCAGTGCTGTATCTTCCTCTCTCTGAATGAAAATGTGGCCCAGAGCAGTGAAACCATGCCCCTACTCAAGGAACTGAAGATATAAGACAAACATTTTGTCCTCACTGTTGCTTGTGTACAGCAAAGCATCTTCTACTGTTGGTATTACTTGGTAGTCTCTAGGTAAAAAGCACTAGGAATTGAGAAAGTCAAGAACAGACTAAAAGGGCAGTAAGAATACTCTTTCTACCAATACCAGTTATAATTTAAAAAAAAAAGCTACCAATATTTTGTAAGTTTTTAGTCTATGCAAGTAAGTTTGTCAAGTTTTACAATTGAATAATCTCATTTAATCTAATAACAATCCTCTTAACTAGGTATTATAATGTTCATTTTAAAAGGAAGGAAACAGCATAATGGTTATGCAAAAGGACTCTCATGCCTGAGGCTGTCTGAGGCCACAGGTTCAGTAACCAGCCCCACCATAAACCAGAGTTTAGTAATGCCCTGGTCAGTCACCCTCCCTCATTAAAATAAAATAAATACAATATTTACAAGGAGGGAAACTAGAGTTTAAAGACACCCAGCTAGCAAATAATTTTGAACAACAAAATCCAAAAATTATGTACTTAACATAAAGAAAAAAAACTGCTTCAATTCATCATGTCATTATCTAATAAATTCATTACTGTAAATTGAAACTAGCATACTCAGTCACGGAGGTGGCTTAGTGGCAGAGCAAAGGCCTCAAAAGTGTAAGGTCAATCCCTAGCACCACATGTGTCAGAGTGATGCTCTAGCTCTTGCTCTTTCTCATAAGTAAATAATTAATTCCACATACAAAAAAAGATAAAATGAAAATTTCATTTGAAGCAGGCATGAGAATTTATCCTTAGATAACAGCAATATCTGTGAGGGTGGTGGAAATGGCATAATCGTTTTGTGAAACAGATTCTCATGCCTGAGGTTCTGAGGCCCCAAGTTCAATCCTCTCCTCCCAACACCACCCCATAAGCCAGAGCCTAGCAGTGCTCTGATTATTGGGGGGAAAAAAATCGATAAATAAATAAAGTCTCTGTTTTCTTCACTTAACCTCATTTAAAAAAAAAAATTATCTTTATTTATTAGGTAGAAACAGCCAAAAATCTAGAGGGAAGGAGTGATAGAGGGAGAAAGAAAGATAGACACCTGCAGCCCTGCTTCACTACTTGCAAAGCTTTTCCCCTGCAGGTGGGGACCGGGGTTTGACTCTGGGTCTATGTGCACTGTAATATATGCAGTCAACCAGGTGCGCCACCACCCAGCCCCAATTTTTCTCACCACAATAAATATATATGTATCCTTGCCAGAGGCATTATACAGAGCTACCAAATAATGAAGGAATTACACTGAACAGAAATCATAATCACAAGGATATCACAGACAATGACAATATTCAATAATTGATGGAAACAAAGATAGTACTTTGGGCCAAAATTCTGCATTCTCTTCAGCTGCCCAGAAGGATCAAAATATTTCATTTTAAGAAATAACTGGTTTGTTCTTTAAAGGTATGTATAATCATGGAAGGATCACTAATACTTGGAAAAGAGACTTGGAAAGGAGTGATAGAGTGCCTCGAAATATATCTTACAGTGATGGGGAGAAGGCTCAGCGAGAATGCCCCACTTACACGTAGACCTCTGGCACTGCATTTGTCAGAGCAAAGCTCTGGCTAGCTTTTTTTCTCTTCTCTTCACTCTCACAAAAATAAATAAATCACAATACTTACTGGGGTTGGGTCGTGGCTCACCCTTTAGAGCACACATACTACTATAGACAAAGACATCAATTCAAGCCCCTGGTCTTCATCTGCAGGGGGAAGCTTCAAGAACAGTGAAGCAGTGCTACAGGTGTCTCTCTTCTCTGTCTCTCTTACATTCTCTCTCTCTCTTTGTGTGTGTGTGTGTGTGTGTGTGCGCGCGCGCGCGCGCGCGCGCGTCTGTCTGTCTATCTGTCTGCCTCTGTCTCTCTCAATCAAAGAAAAAGAAAACTGATCACTGGGCACTGTGGAGTTATGGAGGCACCAAGACCCAGCAATAACCCTTATGGCAAAAAGGGAAAAAAAATTAAAATATTTTTTACAAATCTTAGCTGTAATTCAGACATGATATTATATAAAGCCAGTTATTGATGTTCCTATAAGAAACTGATGGTATAAAGGCATTGAAGACAATTCAGAGTTTCTCATTTCCCTAAGTACCATAAAATCATATGCCCAAAGGCCTGTGTCATATGATAACAATAAACAAAATATTCAAATTTTGAAGAGACAATCTGAGAAATTGACACATTACACATATGCCTTGGTCACTGGGGAGGTTATCTTCAGTAAGAAAGACCTTGAGGAAAATTTTTTTTCTAAGAAGGATTAACTCAGTGATAATAAAAGTTTAAATACATCAAAGCAAAAGTAGTGCCTTAGACTTAAATAATACAAGCATGCAAATTCAATATAGACAAAAAGAGGTGTGACTGAGAATTGAGGGAAAAAATTGCGTAACAAGAATTTCTCTGGCATTTTCAATCTTTTCTGACTAGCAACTAACAACTAGTATCTACCTAGAAAAACCTGAAGCAACAGAAAGCAGAAATTAGTTATTATTTCAAAGACAACTGTTAAAACCAGCCCTCCCACTAAAGGCAAAGAGGTGTGGGGACACATATGAGCAACACTACCATAACTACCATAAAGCAATGGTTTTTGTTTTAACAAAAATCCATATTTATACAATTATATTTTCTATGGTTAAGAGCAACAATAATTAATGGATTTCCCTCCTCCTAATGCAGCCATTTGTCAATTCAAATACACAGTGTCCAATCAATTTTGGTGCATTTAGTAAGCAATTTGTCAAATGGTGCTACAATCCAGTTAATATATTCATTTTTGCCATGCAGAGAGTTCTGACAAGTATATGATTTTCCACAACTAGGCTGAAGAGAAAAATCTGTGCTGGAACTCAACAGTCATTCTTGTGGGAATAATTTTCCCCATATCTGAGAGCAGGTCATTTCATGTCACAGGAAAACTATCTTACTGAAATGTGGATACCTGGATTTTACTGAATAGTGTGGCTGCTAATTCACTGTAATAAACAATCTATCTTTGGAATCCTGAGTATCTCATATATTTTTAATAAAATTAATTAACAACACATGTGACACTAAATGCAACATGCTATGCTTCCAAGGGAAGAGTAAGTGTGAAGATCTGGAAATGACGGGTTTCTTTTCTTTTTTCTTTTTCTTTTCCTTTTTTTTTTTTTTTCCACTAGAGCACTGCTTAGCTCTGACTTATGCTGGATATGCTGGAGATTGAACCTGGGACCTTTCTTTCATGCCTCAGGCATGAAAGTCTTTTTGAATAACCATTATACTATCTTCCCAGCCTGACACATTTCTTGAACTGTAAATATCTATCTATCTGTCTATATATTTTTTCCCACTAATCACTATTCTATCTTTATCTTTTACCAAATGTGCTCAACATTTAAGGTAGTCAGTGCAAATTTATGTCATGGAAGTCTGGAATATAGTGACAAAGGAGTTGTCAAACCTTATTAGGCAAGTGATAACTTAAAAAATAATTAATGCTATCTATTTCACATGAGAGACAGAGTGAGAGTTAACCCATGAAAAAAGTGGTGAAACAGGGAGTCGGGCAGTAGCGCAGTGGGTTAAGCTCACGTGGCGCGAAGCACAAGGACCGACTTAAGGACGACTTAAGGATCCTGGTTCAAGCCCCTGAATCCCCACCTGCAGGGGAGTCACTTCACAGGCAGTGAAGCAGGTCTGCGGGTGTCTGTCTTTCTCTCCCCCTTTCTGTCTCCCCTCCTCTCTTGATTTCTCTCTGTCCTATCCAATGACAGCAACAACAACAATAATAGTAAACACAACAATTATAAAACAACAAGGGCAACAAAAGGGAAAAAAATGGTCTCCAGGAGCAGTGGATTCATGGTGCAGGCACGGAGCCCCAACAATAACCCTGAAGGCAAAAAAAAAAAAAAAAAAAAAAGTGGTGAAACAGAGATAAGGAGCCAAAGCACCATTCTGGTAGGTGACTCAGGAATTTCCCCAGACACAAGAAGACAACCATTTAACTCATCACAGGTAACCTCCAGAGAGCTCCCAGCCATGATTGACAAACACTTTCCAAAGATGATGTTTTTTTTTTCCCATTCTCTACATACAAATTTTCACACTGTCCTAGTAGGAAATGCAAAATCAGAGATGGAGGTAAACCTTTTCTAAGATGAAAACTGAAAAACATAGGGGAAATTTCTTTAATTACAAGAAAAGAAAAATGTAGTCCAAATACTTTAGGCCTCCCTAACCTATGTTTGAAGCATTTTAGCGCAATAAAAAATGCCAGAGTGATTTGGCACAATTCTGGATATTTAAAAACCTAAAATGTATACTAGTCCTCTAGACGATCAGACATCCATTGTTTTACATGTATGCTGAGAAAGATACCCTATGTGTCAGAAAAGTACACTGAGTATTTTTCAATGACCAAGGGGCCAGAGGTCACTTATTATAAATGGATAATGAGACCTAATGCAGTTCTCTGAGTATGGACAAAGAAAGGGCCTCTCCGTAGCCCCTGGTGGATTGGTCATTGAGGCTTTTATTTCCCCTGCACACTTAATGGAGTCAAACAATTGACAGAAATTCTATAGAGAAGACTGGAACTAAGAGAAACAACTGTATTCGTACTCTGATAGACAGATACAAATAGTGACCCTGAAATGGCGCCAGAACTCCTGTTACCACAAACACAGCAGACAGCTGTAGCATTCCCCCTACATTCCCATTTAGTCATTTGTTAGCAATTAACCTTACTGATGCAAGTGATGGCACATCAAACCACTAGCTCCTGCCAATATCAACCCATTACTTTATTATAGCTAAGCAAAGCCAGATCATTTATTCTAGCTCCTTATTTTTGGAGAAAGGGGATGCAGAAATCCCTGTACTGTCTACCCACATCCCTGCTACTTAATGTGAAAAGATGCAGCCTCAAGGATATCAATATTAGAATATCAGCATCTTAAATTCCAGTAGGATAGAGAGAATGGCATCAGATACAGTGAAACTCACAGGCTAACTGCATTATTATTAACAGACTTTTTCTTTAATCTATAAACATCAATATCTAATACCAGTGAAATCTGACAATTCAGTGCCAATAGATATCAGTAGCATCTATAAAAAAATGTCTGCACTTCAAAAAATAAATAAAAGGAGGGGAGAAAAAAAAATAACTTAAGGGAGCAGTAAGCCACAAATATCAGTTACAGTTTTTGTAGAAAGATATTTAAGAGTAAGGGCTGGGGAAATAGCTTAATGGTTATGCAAAAGACTTTTATGTCTGAGGCTCTGAGATCCCAGGTTCAATCCCCAGTCAAACCAGAAGTCAAAGTTGAACAGTGCTCTGATAATAAATAAATAAATAAATAAATAAATAAATAAATAAATAAATAAGAGGGCCAGGTGCACCAGGTTATGCACACATATTACCAAGCACAAGGAGCAGATTGGAGCCCTCGCTTTCCACCTACCTGGAGAAGTTTCACAGTGGTGAAGAAAGTCTGCAGGTATCTATCTTCCTCTTTCTCTCTCCCTATCCATCTCCCTCTCCTCTCTCAATTTCTCTCTATCCTATCAAATAAAATAGAGAGAAAAAAAAAAAAGAAAGGAAAAATGGTTGCCAGAAGTGGTAGATTCATAGTGATGACATTGAGCTCAGGGATAACCCTGGTGGTAATACAAAAGGAAAAAAAGTATTTATTTACAATTTAAAAAGATTTAAGAGTACAAACCATTCCTTTATATTAACTTTTTTAAAGAAAAATTATGTCAGAAAGTTGCTTTGATATTACATTTTTCTCAAATAATAAATACAAAGGCAAGTGACAAAAGTGCCAAATTTCACATTAGAATGGAATACAGATCATTAAGTCTACTAGAAAGTACTTTTGAAAAAACAATTTTTTAAAGGGGGGGAAGCAGATGGTGGCACAGCTGGCTGAGCACACATGTTACTATGCTCAAGGACCCAGGTACAAGACCCTGGTCCCACAGTGCAGGAGGCAAGCTGTGCAAGTGGTGAAGCAGTGCCGCAGGTGTCTTTCTTTTTTCTCTCCCTCTCTATTTTCCCCTTCCCTCTTAATTTCTGGCCGTCTCTATCCAGTAAATTAAAAAAAAAAAAGAATTAAATTTTTTTTAAAAGAAAGTACTTTTAATGTCAAAACATCTGAACAATAAAGTAACAGAGAAAAATCTAATGAACTATGCCAAAAATCAGTAAGAAGCATGTATACAGAAAATATAAAGGGGAAGAGGAAGGGAAAAGGCTACTCCAACACTTTTCATAGAAAGTGTAATCTTGCATATAATGTTTTCATTTAACTATCTGCAGTCTTTTCACTGAACTTAATTTTATTATGTTCTGCAAGGAATACAACATATATATGCTAAAGTCAAGGCCACTGTGTTTCAAACTTTTAGCTTCTGTAAGAAAACACCTTTTATTTCACAAAAGTCACTTTTCTATGAAAAGATACACATTCATTGATAAGTTTCAATAGTTGACGTCATCAGATATAATTCAGTCTTAAGTGGTTTCTAACTACCTCAGATATACAGATCTGGAGAGAGCAGTATGACACACCCAGTGACTAACAATAGGCTATAAATACTCTTTAAATAAGTTCTACATTACAAGTTTCCTCTACTAGAGAAAAACATTTTTTTCCTCCTCTTCTACCCTACCCAATCTTGGGCAAATATTTATTATAGACAATGCAAGGAAATATTGTTGAGTACCTTCATCATACTTGGTACATACCACAGCAATGCAATCCAGGATGTTAGGTCAAATCTAATGTGTCATCTAAAAGAGAGTAGCTCAGAACACTGTTACATATTTAATTACTTTTCCAGGGAACTGAGAGCAAGCAAAGCAGAGATGACCAATATATATTTTTTAAGGTTTGTGTCAATATCTTTAAAGTATATTACTACTTTAATTATAAGTAGATACAGTGGACTGGTGGGTGGCTCACCAGGTAGGGAAAATTGTATGAGGATGACAGTTTAAGCTCCAGGTCACCATATGGAAGCACCTGCTTGAGCAGTGGCATAGAACATCTCCCCCTGCCCCCGACATTATTATTATTATCATCATCATAATCATCATCATCATTATTACTATTATTACCACCAGGATTATTACTGGGGCTCAGTGCCAGCACTACAAATTCACCACTCGCATGCTGTCATTTTTGTCTTTTTGTCTTTTTTCTTTCTTTATTGGGGAATTAATGTTTTACATTAAACAGTAAATACAGTCGTTTGTACATGCATAACATTCCCCAGTTTCCCATTTAACAATACAACCCCCACTATGTCATTTGTCATCCTTCATGGACCTGTATTCTCCCCACCCACCCACCCCAGAGTCTTTTACTTTGGTGCAATACACCGATTCCATTTCAGGTTCTACTTGTTTTTTTTTTAATTAGATAGGACAGAGAGAAATTGAGGTAGGATGGGGAAACAGAGAGAGGGAGAGAAAGACAGACACCTGAAGACCTGCCCCACTGCTTGTGAAAAAACACCCTTATATGTAGGGAGTTGGGGTCTGGAACCCGGATCACAGATCCCCTGCAGGTGGGGAGCAGGGGCTCGAACCATTGTCCTTGTGCTTGGTAATAAGTGCACTTAACCTGGTCCACCACCACCCACCCGACCCCCCAACTTTATAATGTACTTTCGTATATAATTTTTTTTCTTTATTCTTGGGCTTGGGATTCATTTTTGTCTTCATGGACCTGTGAAGTTATATTTTTTTAATAAGATTTGGAAACTTCTGGCAATTTTTCTGTTGCACAAGCCTTCGTTAGAGCTTTGTTTTTCAGATAGAGACAGAGTAATTGAGAAGGAAAGGGAAGAGGGAATCTTGCAGCATTGCTTCATCACTCATAAAGCTTCCCCTCTGGCAGGTGGGGACTAGGGATTTGAACCTAGGTCCTTGCACATTGTAATATGGGCACTCAACCAGGTGCCATGTGGTACCTCCTTCATTAGAACCTTGATTTCAAGTACACGTCAAGTACATACTACACTTCAGAGAAACAAGTTTGCCCTACTATATCTTTCCTTTCATTTCATTTCCTTTCCTTTTTCCCTTTTCCTTCCTTCCTGCTCCTCTCCCCACTTCCACCTCCCCATAACCAGAACACTGCTCAGCTCTTTTTGGATAAGATAGAAATTGAGATGGGAAAGGAAGATAGAGAGGGAAGAGAAAGATAGACACCTACAGACCTGCCTCACTGCTTGTGAAGAGACTCCCTTGCAGGTGGGGAGTTGGGGTCTGGAACCCGGATCCATGCATGGGTCCTTGCACTCCATGCTATGTGTGCACTTAATTCGGTGCACCACCACCCGATGTTGCACTGTATTTTTCTTTTGGTATCTAACTTGGGATAATTTCTCTTGGTTTACCTTCAAATTAATTTTCTTCTGCAATTTTGAATCTATCCTGAAACTTACCCAGTGCACCACACCTTTACATACAGAACTTTAATTGACTTTTAAACATTTTTCATCTATATTCTTGAGTGTTTTGGATATATGAAAATACAGATATTATAAGTGTTTCAGTTTCAATATTTTTTACTACTTTGAGAGCTGAAGGCACTAAGTCATGTAAGATCCTCTGGTGGGTGACCCTTAAGTTTACAGTGGTTTTATATGTCATCATTATATAGATTAATGGAGAAAGCTTTGAAGATTTTTTTTTTTTAAATTCTTGTTCTGTGAAGATCTCTTCTCTCAGAGATGCTGCTCAACAACTTCTAGGTCAGGACCCAGGAAATAATAACTATATAGGGCTTTTGAGTGCCACATGTTTTTTGCACTACATTTAGTGTGGTAGTTCTAGATTAAAAATTCCTGGTGACAATATATAAATGAAATGATGTGGCTGTGTTTCAATAAAACATTATTTACAATAATAGTTCATGGTAGTTTGCTTACCCAATGCCCAGTTCTGTCTCCTGAACTCAGGAAGTCTCTGTATTATATTAACAATTCTTTGTATATCTAGCCAAGAAACTCTTTCAAGATAGTTAACTGAGGGAACTGTAAAACTTGCCTCATTTGTTTTCAATCTCTCAGGATCACTGTCTTTCATTCCCTTATGTCTAGTCACTTGAGCACAGATGGTTTATAGATTCTAACTGTTGGTTCAGGGAGAATGGTAAATCTGATACCTTTACTGCCATCTTATTTAGGAATCCCTATTCAAAATGAAGCCTTAAGAAGCACTCAGTGAAACTACAGAAAATTATCTTTACACACTTTTTTTTTTTTTTTTTTAAACATCAGAGCACTGCTTAGCTCTGGTTTATGGTAGTACTCTGCTCTGGCTTAAGCTCTGGTTTAGGAGTGAACCTGGAACTTTGGATCCTCAGGCATGATAAACTTTGCATAACCTTACCCTATATTTACATAACTTTGAGTGAAAAAAGATAGTACTAATGCAAAATTCAACATTAGCATATGCTGTATTCTTTTTATATATTATTCCCAAGATTTCTCACAATCGAGATATATTTATTACTGAGTAACAGATTCTTTGATGGCACTATACAGTAAAATTAGATTATCATCCATGCATTTAGCAGGCATATATGAATTAAGCAATTTGCTCAATTAAGCCATATAACTTGGGTGATATCTAACCGATCTAACTGTGATTACTAATTCAAAAGCATGATTTTTTTTAATGATCCAATCTAATACCCATAAGCAAATCTCATCCTATATAGTGACTTCTATAAGGCAAGTTTTTAAATCTATGATATATAAAAATGCCTCAATTTTACATAATTCCATTCAGCTCACGGAGGTAGGAGATGTGATCATAGCCAAGCACATAAAATTTGGAGTTTTTATTTACATTATATTAATATTGGGTAAGAAGTCTTAGTCTTGGTGTTTCAGGCAGGTCTCCTTTTCCTTCCTACTCAACCTTCTGTCATTTGCAGAATACTGTTTATGAGCTAACAGTGCATTTGTTATGATTAAAGGAATGGAAGGGGAGTAGGGACTCCTTGCTAAACATCCTGCTCTCCTACTTTCTTCTCCGTGAGACAGACTTTTTCCCATTTCTATTGACATCATTCTTTGTCTATTATAATTTCCTGAGTTTGTACAAGACTGCTTTGCTTGATCCACAGCTCCAAATAAAACAAAACAAAGAAGCTTGCAACACTTGTGAAGTTTACATTAGAGTACTACTGCAAATAGTTATATTTGAAAATACGTTTCAAAATATATTTATCAAAAGTATTCAAATCACAAGGGAGGTGACTCAGTGTTAGAGAGTAGAACTTGCATGCATAAGTCCCCAAGGAGATACCTTGTCACCATACCTTAGAGGTCAGTGCTATGGCTTTCATTCCTTCTCATATTTAAATAAGCCCCCCCCCCCCCTGCAAGAGTCTTACAGAGCTGGGGAGATAGCACAGTGGCTGTGTTCAGCACTTCATATAGGACTTTCCAGATTAGGACCAGCACCACAGATGAGTGGTGCTCTGGTAAGATAAGCAAGCAAACAACGTCTTCATGAAGTTCAAGAGGTTGTGCAGCAGAAGGGCACAGAACTTGTGAGCACAAAGTCCTACATAATACTCTCCTCTCAACCAATCTCTCTCTCTCTCTCTCTCTCTCTCTCTCTCTCTCATCCTTTCTCTCTCTCTCTCTCTCTCTCTGTCTTACTCACCTGTAAAATAAATAAATCAATTTAAAATAATGTTCAATTTGTGGAATAATAAGCAATTTTCAATATGAGTAAGTCAAACTTTTTTTTTTCTACCATCAGCTATGATATGCTCAGGTTAAAAGGTTGCAACTTATTAAATCATAAAAAATGAGAACTGGGCAGGAAGTGAAAAAGCAATACTAAATTCTTTTTAATGAGGCCTAAACCTGCACAGAAGATATAGCATTCTCTTTAAATTTGCTGCAGCATTAATTTTACCAATTTACTTTTGTTTTAATTATTACAGTTAGAGGATAAGCAAGTGTGTCCATGACTCTGAATGAAGTACCTTTCTATATACTAGAATGTGTAACTTTTGGGCCACTAAAGTAGTTCACTTGGATAAAGTGCTGTTTTGCCATGTGTAGAACTCAAGTTTGAGCATAGCCCCCACCACCCTGAAGGAAGCTTCAGTGCTATAGTATGTATCTGCCTATCCAAAACAAAGAAAAAAAAATGTAACTTTAAAACCCAGGTTAATCTTGTATCTCTGTACTTACTGTAAAGAATATAATGATTATTACAGGATTGCCTATATTAGGTATTTGTAATTTTAATCTAGTGAAACTATACCTATAGTAATACATCACAAATTAGTAGAAAACATTTTAAGTACATCTATCACTTACATAACAGATGTTGTAAATGGTCAAAGGAATACTCAGAAAAGACATTCCAATATTATGCCCATGAAATTTGATTATTTAAAATCTAACCCTTTGAGAAAGAAAGCTGTTAAAATATACGTATTATTTTACAGCTTTTAAAAGACTTCAACATATCTTCATTATAACAGTAGCTTTATAAGAGAAAGCATTTATTGCATCAAATCAAAGGACTCTGGGGAAGGATGGGTGGAAGAGAACTCTGGGGTCCTGATGCATAATGAAATTGTACCTCTGGTCAATGATAACACTATAAACAATTACCACCATCACCCCCAAGAAAAAATAAGAGTAAGCATTATTGTTAATATTTCATAATTCACAGGCTATTAAGAGTGAAGGTTTGCCCCACATCAAATCAATGGGGTTTACAGTTAATAATAGTTATATAATTTTCCCATATTTGGGAGCTACTCCCTTCCCTGATCCGGCTTTCTAGTCTTATTTCCAACTCTGACACCATCTCCCCAGACAATGCCTTTAGCCCACCTGCATGTTAGCTGTTGGGCTCAGGCAAAAATTAGTAAAATCCTGGGCCCCTTAAAATATACCTAAAATAGACCTGCTAGCTTTTTCCAAAATGGAGACACCAAATCTCATCTGCTATATTCTTACCTTTAGATTCCTGATTATTAAACAATGTGTTCTGCTTGATATCTTGATGCTTTTTCAGCCACCAAGTTGCAGATGCTACTATGATGCAAACCTGACTTCACTGGACAGACGACCTCATCAGTGTTTCCTCCCTTCCTTCCTTCCTTCCTTCCTTCCTTCCTCTCTCTCTCTCCCCCTCCATCCCTTCTTCCTTTCTTTCTTCCTTTCTTTCTTTCTTTCTTTCTTTCTTTCTTTCTTTCTTTCTTTCTTTCTTAGCAGAGAACTGTTCAGTTCTGGCTTATGGTGGTGCTGGGGGTTGAACCTGGGACTTTAAAGACTCAGGCATGAGAGTCTCTTCATAAACATTATAGTATCTCCCTCACCCTAAAGTCTCTTATTTCAATCTAGGACCATTATGTCTCTGTTTCTATCTTCCTCTCTGTCTCTCCCACACTGTCATCTTTGTGAATGTGAACTTCCTAAAACAAAATTTTGATGGTGTGATTTCAATACTTGAAAACAATATTTTTGTAATTGCTTGCAGCGGTTCTTAAACTGTGCACTTGGAAGTTATTTTCAGTTCTAAGAACTGGACAAAGATGAATGGAGCTGCTAAAATCAAGTGGTGTCAATGAGCTTACTTTGGCATAAAATAAACAAAGGATTGAAATAAAATAGCATTTGCTTTTTGTTCATATCACTTTCTCACATTTTGTGACCTGTCTACTGAACAGAAATAACGAAGAGAAAAATAGTATTATATCTGAAAGAGATAACTATACTTAATGCAATGCATAGCATATTCAACTACATTGAGAGGTAGAAAACTGTACATTGTTTTAATTTGACCTTATGCATATTTTTCCCCAATTGATATATTAAGAGTTAAGCATATGCTTGGATAACCTAGAACCTAACAATGCTTATGCATTCTGCCTCTTGAGCCAGAAAAATCACTTATACATGTACCCGTGGTGAAGGTTTTGTTAACTTAGTTATTGTTCTCACAGTTCATGCATAACCCTGCACTGATGTAACCATTTCACTTTACTATTTTTTTTTTTTAGCTAAAGCTCTATCTCCCAAATTAGACAATGTGTTCACAGAGAACAGAAGCAACATAACCTGAAAATTCAAATCATAAGTGCTTGGGCTACAGAAAAAGCTCACTTGGTAGCTTCCTTTAAATAAACATTTTGAATTTTTTTATCTTAATATTTACTTTGCATAGAGACAGAAATTGAGAGGGAAAGAAGTGATAGGGAGAGAGAAAGAGAGACATCTATAGCACTGTTCCACTGCTCTTGAAGTTTTCTCCCTGCAGGTGGGGACCTTGGGCTTGTGCATGGTAACATGTGCCTGGCTCCAAAATAGCTCACTTGGATAGTGGGCTGCTTTGTGATGTATGAGACCCATGTTCAAGCCTGGCCCCTGCTCACACTGAAGAAACCTTCAGGGCTATGGTCTCTCTTAATAATCTCTGTCTCTATAAAAAAATAAGTAAATAGCAGGGGGGCTGGTGGTGGCACACCTGTTTAAGTGCACATACTACAGTGTGTAAGGACCCAGGTTCAAGCCCCCGGTCCCCACCTGCAGGGGAAAAGCTTCACAAGGGGTGGATCAGGGCTGCAGGTGTCTCTTTGTCTCTCTTCCTCTCTATTACCTCCTTCCCTCTCAATTTCTAGCTGTCTCTATCCAAAAAATAAAAATAATTAAAAAATTAAAAAATAAAATAAAAAATAAGTAAATAGCAAATGCTTGACATATAAGTCACTCAACAAATACATGCTGAAAGGATCAGTGAATTTTGTTACATAAGAAACTGAGACTACCAGATTTTGTTACAAATTTGAAGACTCACAACTTTAAAGTCAGTAAGTTTTATATTTCTTATATAACATACTATAAACATAAAATAATTTTAGAGATATTTTACTTAATAAAAATTTGTAGACCCTAGTCAGGCAAGATAATGAATTTGATGCAACAGAAATCCATTTAAAATGTCAGTATTTCTTTTTAGGAAGTTTCTAAAAAAACAAGCAGTGCTCAAAGCTCCCAAGTTAAGAATCTAGTCAACTTGACAAAATTGAATACAACTGTAAACAAATTTTAATTCTATGACTATAAATGAGGTAGTAGATATTGAATAGTCTTTCTAGCCTTTTACAAAAAAAAAAAAAAAAAAAAAAAAAAGACTAGTGCTAGCCCTCTGTACATTTTCTTTTTAAGTGAAAAAAGAACTCAGATCAATCTCCACAAATGTTAGGGATCAGTTATAGAAGTGAGCAAGCAAAAAATCTGTCCAAGGTCCATCATTACTTTATCACTATAAGTAAAACTCTACACAAAAAAAAACCCAATGACAGTTTCCAATGAAATTGTTTAATTGCAGAGTTTATATCATGGCCAAGGAACATAAATAGTTTATCTGTAGTAAGGCTTATAGTTTACATTTGTATAAAATATCTTACTTGCTTTAGTCTGGTTATGCACAGCCTATTACCTGTGGACCAGAGGTAATACGAACGGTAGAGTTAGAATTCAGCATTTTAAGATGAAGTCTTTAATAACTATATGGAAGGAATAAAACAATGATGACTACTTACGGCCAGCAAGCAGGAACTGATAATATTGTACTGCATCTGCAGCGAGGAGCAGAGGGTGGTTTGCATTAAATGGTGGTTGCAATTCATTCCATTGAGGAGTTCTAAAGAAAGAGGGAGACTATTAATATTTAAGCTTAATTGATGGGATATAAATCATCATCATTGTCACCACTTATTGATATAATCTAGCACTATTTTCACAGTCATTAAAATGAACTTTTGGGGATGCTGAAACCTGAAACACAAAGTAATCTGCTTACAGAGAATGACGTGGTGGCTTTGAGTCACAGAAATTATATAGAACCAACATCATTAGTTTAATAGCAGAAGATGCTAAAATAAAATAGACAACAGTCAAAATACTGCGCAGAGAAGAGGTATAGAATTGATATTCCACAACTAAGTAGTACTATTTTTACTTAATTTCTGAAAATAGTTTGAGCTTTCTATTCTTAGAATATATACACACACAAGTGGTGGGTAGATAGAATAATGGTTATGCAAAGAGACTCTCAGGTCAAAGGCTCCAAAGTCTCAGGTTCAATCCCCACACCACCATAAGTAAGAGCTGAGTAGTGCTCTGATAAAACAAAACAAAAAACATGATGGATTAGGTAAAAATGGTTTTAAAACATAGTTGTATTCTTAGTAGACTTACTATAGAATTAGCATTTGAGTTTCAAAATAAGTCACTTATTTCAACACTGTACAGTAATTTTAATTAGATTTGCCTATTCCTAAGCTGCTTGATAAATAAGATATTGATCAAATCAATGTAGAGCAGCACAATAGTAGCAAAGAATGCTGGAGCCTACAAAAATCAATATAAGAATATTTTAAAATGTCAAAAGAAGAGGGATCATTTTCAAATCCATTTTTGTATGTTTCCCTGCATACATGTCAGGATCAATTTTTTTTTTCTTTTTTGCCACCACGGTTATAGCTGGGGCTCAGTGCCAACACTACAAATCCATTACTCCTGGCAGCCAATTTTGCCTTGTTTCCTCTCTTTTTTTTTTTCAATTTTTATTTGACAGGACAGAGAGAAACTGAGAGTGGAGGAAGAGAAAGAAAGACAATGGCAGACCTGTTTCACTGCTCATGAAACACCTCCTGCAAGTAAGGAGCTGGTCCTTGAACCTGGGTCCTTCCACATGCTGATATGTGCACTTCACTGGATGCACCACTGCCTGGCCCCCAGGTTCAATTTTTTCTATACCACTGCACACTATAGTGAGAAGGTTTTAGTCTAGAATTTACTTTTCTTTCTTTATGCTAACTAACAAGAGTTCAATGATCATGACTTTTAAAACAAACTTAGATTCCTACTAAACATTTCTGTAGTGCTTAGCCATCAGATTTTTTGTAATCTCTTAAAAGGAATTCTTCAAAAATATTTGTTCTTACTCCCTTTAATGGCTCTCAACACATTCTCTATTTTTTTAAATATTTATTTATTCCCTTTTGTTGCCCTTGTTGTTTTATTGTTCTAGTTATTATTGTTGTTGTTATTGATGTTGTTGTTGTTGGAGAGGACAGAGAGAAATGGAGAGAGGAGAGGAAGACAGAGGGGGAGAGAAAGATAGACACCTGCAGACCTGCTTCATCGCTTGTGAAGCTAGCCCCCTGTAGGTGGAGAGCCAGGGATTGAACCGGGATCCTTACGCAGGTCCTTGCACTTTGCGTCACCTGCACTTAACCCGCTGTGCTACCGCCTGACTCCCTCACATTCTCTATTTTCAGTGAGTAAACTGGTGGCTGCCTAGTATAAAGAGTTGGGAGAAGACATTTTAGAGTTATAAAAGGTAAAGTTAACGGAGATATTTAGGGAATCTTCTCCCCTTTTACCTCTATTTCCTGAACAGAATGTGTAATTATTTCATGATCTATGTATTTCAGAATGCTACTGAATATAACATTAGATAATGCTCAAGCTTTTATTTCTAATTGTGTTTGTACCTCAATTTTATTAGTTACATTATTGTATTTGAACATAATTTCTCTATGGTCATAGCAGACATTTTTTTTTAAATTTCTTTATTGGGGGGATTCATGGTTTATAGTCAACAGTAAATGCAATAGTTTGTGCATGCATAACATTTCTTAGTTTTCCACACAACACAACAACCCCCACTAGGTCCTCTGCTATACTGTTCCAGGACCTGAATTCTGTCCCCCTCCCCCAGCCACCCCAGTCTTTTATTTTGGTGCAATACATCAACTCCAGTCCATGTTTCACAGCAGACAATCTTATATTATAGTGCCCAAATTACTAGATAAGAAACTAAGAGTCAAAATTAGCTTGGTCAGAAAATCTTGGAGGAACAAATGATTTTCCACTTAAAAAAAAATGATAGGAGAAAAAAGAGTGTCTGCTAAAGAAAATACTAATGAGTATGGAGTGATGAAAAGTGACTGGTGCACAATTAAAATTCATTTTCAATGAGTTTTATGCGTGACCTATAACTAAATTAAAGAGTATGAATTATTGATACATACAATACAGGTTGAGTCAAAATCATTTTTCTAAGTGAAAGGAGACAAAAAGTATACACTCCATGAGTTAGTTTTTTTTTGTTTGTTATCAGCCCTGGCTTATGGTGGTGTTATGGACTAAACCTGGGATATTTGGTGCTTCAGGCATGAAAGTCTGTTTACACAACCAATGTTATTTCCCCAGTTCTCTGTTATTAAATGTATATAAAATTTGAGGGATGAAAATTAATCTACAGAAACAAGAACAAATCAGTGTTCAAATCAGTGTTGCCTGAAGCTCTTAGAATAAGGAAAGATTTGAGAGCAGTGGATGCATTTATCATGTTAATTATGGTAATGATTTCATAGCACCATACAGAGGTTATAACATACCAAAGTGTACAGTTTTTATATCTTAATATCAATAATAAAATTGAAAGTGAAAAGAAGTACTACCTAACCAAAGTCCAGCTGGCTCGAGGTGATGTCATCATTTCCAGTGGCGTGTCATCACTTATTTTAGGGGCAGTGCTGAGTGGTCGTGGCTCTATCATGTGCTCCACTAAGGTCCCATAGCAGCTAATAATGTACAGAGATTCCACTACAACTTGTTTGGACTGATCTGAAAACAGAAAAACAGAACCCAAATGTGTAATAAATGGCATAAAATAAACAGAGCATACTTTCCATGAATCATTGGTCCTGTTATTTGGTTGAGAGAAGAGGGCAGGTATTTTTTTCATTATGGTACTTACTCTTTGCCTAAAGGTTACCTCTTATAAGTAGTTACTATGAATATGAAAACCACTGTTACTGCTTTTTTTTTTATCTTAAGCAGTTTATTTCTTTAAAAAAAATTTTTTATTTATATAAAGGAAATACTGACAAAAACCATCGGATAAGAGGGGTACAACTCCATACAATTCCCACCACCAGAACTCCGTATCCCCTCCCCTCCCCTGACAGCTTTCCTATTCTTTATCGCTCTGGGAGTATGGACCTCGAGTCATTATGGGGTGCAGAAGGTGGGAGGTCTGAAGCCAGACCTTCCACTTTAAACAGTTTATTTCTATGATAGTAACAGTCTCAAAATTCTAATATAGTGAAATGACATTTTAGTCTTTTGTGTTTGTCTTCAATGTAACTTGTCCTAAGTTATAAAAAATGGATAACATCAAGTGGGACAGAGCCAGATTGAAAGGAATACTGTATGAACCAAGATTGGGTTACACTGAGTATGCCAACTCAATTGCATACAAGGTTCTTTGTATGCCTATGTCAGTTTAATGTCTTATTTACTTTGTCACAGAAGTTTTTCTTTATAATTTCGTGATTAAAACAAACAAATGAAAAACATACTGATTCTCCTCTCCAAATACTCTACCTTCTTTTCTCTAAATGGGATCATTCTGAAAACAAAGATAAAACACATTCTGAGATCTGAGGGCCATATATGGATCTAATCATATAACTTTATAAGGAGTACCCATATCCTCCTACCAACACAGGTCTAGTTCTGTATTTTGGATTTTACAGTAAAACAAGAAGCAGAGAAAACCACTCATGAATGCTGGGTGGGTCGCCTTATCTCTGTGCCAGAGGAATCAATTACAGCTGATTTGAGAACATAGCTAATGACTGGGACAGAAAGGAGTAGCAAGTTAAAAGGGTAATTAAAAGAGAAGAGAGAAACGTTTGAAATCAAGCTTCACAGAGGGTTTTAACGATTAACAAAAAGTCATTTGGATAGCACTGATAGCATCCTTAAAGTTAAGAAGGTTAAAAAAAAAAAAGATGGGATAAGAAAGTGGAAGGCTGGCATACTTTACTAAATCCTCTCCCACTCAGATAAGGAACTTGCTGAGACTGAGATCTAATTTCCAAGGAAAGAGTGACTGAAAAGTGAAAACAAAGGGAAGGGCTGCTGTCTGATTGTTGGTACTAAGCATAAGGGAGAGCGACTGTGCCATGAGCAAAACAGCCTGTGGAAGGACCTCACAAACAAGATAGTTTGTGACCTATTTTCACAGTACAAAAAAAAAAAAATAGGGAAGAAACACATGGCCACTGACTATCACTGTTGTCTCTACACAGAAGTTAAACATTTTAGGTATTGCTTAAGCAGGGATCTAAAAAAAAATGCCATCAACTTAAAGGATAAACCTTTATCAATAAAGATGTCCCTGGACCATGGATACAGCTCATCATTATAGCTAGCACAAGACTTGCATGACTAAGGTCCCAGGGGCTGCTGACACCACAATGTGCCACAGCTAAACAGCCCCAAAATACATCCTTTCTTTTTTCTTTTTTTCTTTTTTTTTACAAAGAGTTATTTATGAGTGGTAGACTATTTATCTTTCAGTTAATAAAATAGCTGAGTTTTTCTGTTTTCCCATCAGGGCTTTGCAGCCTCAGAGATTTCATTGTTTCCAACTCTTCTTTTTTTCTAGATATGGGGTGAGAGACCGAGAAGGAGAGAAACAGGAGAAAGACATGTCAAAGCTCTGCACCACTGTTCATGAAGCTTTTGCTATGTGTGGTGCTCATATGAGGTGGCAGGGGTCAAGTCCCAGTCATCATGCATGGTACAATGTATATCCTCACATATGGGCTATCGTCTGACCCCTGATTTTACTAACTACTAGAATACATGGGTTTCGGGGCCGGATGATGGCACACCTGGTTAAATACACACCTTAAAATCCTCAAGGACTTGGGTTTGAACTCCCGTTCCCCACCCATAGAGGAAAAACTCTGCAGTGTTGCAGAGTTTTTTCTCTCTGTCTCTCTCCCTCTCTATCATCCCCTTCTCTCTCAATTTCTGGCTGTCTCTATCCAATAAATAAATAAATATTAATGAAAAAAGAATACATGGGTTCAAACTTTAACACCATAGCATTTTTAACACTATAGCATTTTTGTTGAGATATCTAATTAAATTCAACTTATCTCAAGTTCTTTCCTAAAATAGGGACAATAAAGTTTTTCCTTCCTTTACCTAAGAGACAATAGCATTGAATAAGTTTGTGAAAATGTGAAAGTAACATGAAATGGTATGGAATTAGCAGCACTGAGAACAGGTATAAGCTGTCATAAAAAATAATTTTTTATGGTAAGAAGAAAAAAAAACATTTCCTCTTGAATAAACTTGAGTAGTTGAAGAAAGACATGCTAATTAAAAATAATAGGTTTCAGGTTGGGGAACAGCTCACTTGGATAGTGTGCTGCTTTGTCATATTCATGAGCCAGCATCAAGCCCAACCCCCACCACATGGAAAGAAGATTTGGTGCTTTCACTCACTCTCTGCCTTCTCTGTCTCTTTCTCTTAAAACAAAAGCAAACAAACAAAAATATTTCTAGAATGTAGGGTTGAATATTATTCAAGGGGAATTTCCATGAGTTTTCTTAAAGAACAAAAATTACAAGTAGTTATGTTTAAGGTTCAATCAAGATACCTACCTTTTTCTCTTTTCAGACTCGCATTGTTTGCAAACCATGATCTGGATGTCCCAAAGACTGCAGCCACACAAAATTCTCCACCCACTGATTTGCTTGGTGAAATTTGCGGAGGTGGCTTAACTTTGCTTAAAAAGAAAAAAAAAAAGGATAGTATAACAATTTACAAACTGAAATCACAGTACTTGAAATAATCACATATCTTCCATAAGTATTCCAACCCTCCAATGTGGACATGCATATTGATTTAATAAATGGTGATGTGAGACTGTGCTTCTGTAAAAGTGAAATTAGTTCAGAGTTCCACAGTGTTATCAGAATAGCAACTTACAACCAATAAAAATTAATTCCTTTTTGAGACAGGAGTAGGTAAAATTCAAGTGACTTTTCAGGTGAACAACTACTTGGAGAGAAAAACAGGACTAGCATAAACACCTTGCCAGAATAAGATAGTTTATTATTTCACTCTGATATACAACATGTACACTGAATGAACACAGAATGTATGACAATAACAAGATGATAGCCAGTGAAACTCTGGAAATGTTCTCAGTCACAATTAGATGTGCAATTAGATGGCATACAGGTCTGGGCATAATGGTTCCACAAAAGACTTTCATGCTTGAGGCTCTGAGGTCCCAGGTTCAATCCCTAATCACCATGAATCAAAGCTGAGTAGTGCTCTGTTCTCTCTCTTTCTCTATATGTATCTGTCATTAAAAAATTAATAAATAAAATACACAAAAGAATGATGATGGATGGGTAGACTTAATAACTAAAGGCAATTATATTTACTGATACTCCTATTTGCTATTTAGTTTTTCCTCATGGATCTGTGAGTATGATGTGTTCATAAAAAAAGACCAAGGCAGAGTTAAATACCAATAACTTACAAAACATACAACTTTTCTCATGTTTGGTGACATATTTAATATTGCTGCTACTTTTTAAAAAACACTAAAAATACAGGCTGGAGGGTATGGATCAACCTGTCAATGCCCTTGTTCGACAGAGAAGCAATTACAGAAGCCAAACTTCAGACCTTCTGCAACCCATATAGATCTTTGGTCCATACTCCCAGTGGGATAAAGAATGGAGAAGCTTCCAGTGGAGGGGACAGGATAGGATATGGCATACTGGTGGTGGGAGTTGTGTGAATTGTGCCCCTCTTATCCTACAAACTTATCTATCAGTATTAAATCACTAATAATAATTTAAAAAGAGAAACTGAAAAAATAAGAAAACACAAAGCAGAACTTGGGCTGGGTCTGGTGTATTGCACCAAAGTAAAAGACTCTGGGGTGGTCAGGAGGGTTCAAGTCCTGGAATATGATGGCAGAGGAGGACCTAGAGGGGGTTGAATTGTTATGTGGAAATTGAGAAATGTTACACATGTACAAACTACTGTATTTTACTGTTGACTTTAAACCATTAATTCCTCCCCCCAAGTAAAAAAGATAATTAAAAAAGTACAGCTATTCATCTTTGCTTTCCCCTTTAAAGTTTCATACCTTGAGCTTCTAATGTCAGCCTTTTCTTTTGCAAATTCTGTATTTCTCTTTTCTCCTGATTTGTCAAAACTTCCCATTTAAGAGTATTCAACAATGTTGACTCTGTTCTATATATCACATGACTTTCAGTTTCATTGGCAATTGTGTGAACTACTTTAGACAGATGGTGAAAATATTTTCTCAAAATCACAGACCAGACCCTCACATACCCTCGCTGTACACTGGTCAGGCATTCCAGTTGGACCACAAGAAGAATAGAGTTCAGATGGTCCTACTCTGCTAGTCAGCATCTAGTGTCAAGTAACTGTATTTTGACCCAGAGGCCAAGCGACAGCTTACGTCACACAGTGCACAAGTCAGCATGCACCAGGATCAAAGTTTAAACCCCTGGTCCCTGCCAACAGAGGGCAAGCCTTACAAGTGGTGCAACATTGCTGCAGTGCCTCTCCTCTCTGAATCTCTCCCTGATTTCTTGCCCTTTGTTAAAAAAAAAAAAAAAAAAAAAGTGGTGGTTGGGCAGGAACATTGAAGCTTTTGTGCAGGCACCAAGTCCCAGCAATAATTCTGGTGGGAAAAAAGAAAATAATAATAATTTTAAAAGCCTGAACAATATTCTGACCTTTTGCTCACTATCATTAATTTCATTCCCTTTCCTCCCTTTTCCTCCTCTCGGTTTTGGTTTTGTTGTTTAAAGTTTAGTGGAATGGAGGAAGATAGGTTTTTGAAGTCAGTAAGAAGCACAGATCTGAATCCGAGTGTTGCCACTGATTAATCAGCTGTGTGACTTTTGTTATTTGTCCTCTCTCAAGGCTGGGGAGGGAGCACAGTGGATAAAGCACTGGACTCTCAAGGATGAAGTCCCTAAGCGGATTCCCTAGCATCACATGATCACATGTTCTAGAGTGATACTCTGGTTCTCTCTCTCTCTCTCTCTCTCTCTCTCTCTCTCTCATAAATAAGTGGATAAATCTTTTCTTTTTTAAAGCTACTTAACCTCTCACAACTCAGGCTACTAATGTATACATTTTTTTAAAAAAAGTATTTCTTCCCTCAAGGTTCTTTCTTTTTCTTTTCTTTTTTTTTTTGGGAGGGGGTGTTTGTAAGCTCTCAATGAGTGGTGCCTGACTAGTAGTACCATCTGGGGACTTCTTAGACCTGAAAATATTCATCAGGCAATATCCCAGACTAACTCAATCAGAAACTAAGTGAGACATATCAACCTGTGTCTTTTTTTTTTCTTTTCACTTTTTTCAGCTAGAAAGAGAGTGACTAAGAAGAAAGGCAGAGGAAAGGCATACTAGCACCAAAGCTTCCCCCTATGTAGTGGAGGTTGGGCTTGAACTTGAGCCTAGCGCAGGCACACTATACAGCTGAGGTATCTTGCCAGCTCCAATAAATGTCTTTCACTAAGCCATCCAGGAGGTCTGGTATGTGCTTAGGAGTTAAGAATCACTGCATTAGATAAATCACCTTCCCACATCATATTCAACAATGTTCACTCTCTTTTATATACTACATGGCCTTCATCAAAATCTCAAAGAAAAATCATTGAATTCAAAACAATCAGACTTTGTTTTGATAAGTTTAGTTTGTGGACCCTATGATACTTGAAATAATAACACACATACTTTATTTCCTTAGCTATTTTGACATCTTCCTCTAGAGAAAGCAAAAGTCTATAGTCTATCTTTAAAAAAAAAAAAGATTTTGTTTATTAATGAGGAAGACAGGAGGAGAGAGAAAGAACCAGACATCACTCTGGCACATGTGTTGCCAGAGATCCAACTCAGGACCTCATGCTTGACAGTAAAAAGCTTTATTACTGCGCCACCTCCCGGACCACCAAAAATCTATTCTTAACTCTGACACCACTCTCCCAAAGTTTTTGTCCACCTCCATGTGACCTATCAAACTTAAGCAAAAACTATGAAAGTCACTGACCCCTTGGAAGACACCTAAACTAGACTTTCTCCATTCTTCCCACCTTAAGATCCTGTTATTATCTGCTCTATTCTACTTTTTGGTCGCTGCTTATTAATCATTTTGTTCTACTTTATATATCTTACCACCTTTCTGCCCAAGTTTGCAGATGCTACTAAGATTCCATCCTGACCTCTCTGGGCAGATGATCTCTCTAATGTGTCCTGGAGCCTCATTTCTCCAGAGCCCTACCCTACTAGGGAAAGATTGAAACAGGACTGGGATATGGACTAACCTGCCAATGGCCATATCCAGTAGAAAGGCAATTACAGAAGCCAAAACTCCCACCTTTGGCACCCCAAAAATAATTTTGGTCCATACTTCCACAGGGGGAGAAATGGTAGGGGGAAGATGATCAGTGGGCTCTGAACTCCAATTCTATCAAGTCCAGGAGAGAAAAGGAGAAAAGAAAGGACATTCGGAGACAGTAATTGGTGTAGGTGTGACTTAGAAAGAAGAGAAGGCAGGCCTATAGGGAGAAAAAAAGGAAAACATATTTAAATACAGACAGACAATTATAGAAATAATAGTCAGTCCATATCTGCAAACCTTGGGAGAACTACTGTAATTTCCAATAGAGGGAATGAGGATACAGAACTCTGGCTGTGGGAACAGTGCAAACTTATTTATACCCTTATTATCTTGTAATTTTGTAAATCAATATTGTCACTAATGAAATTATAAAATAAAAAAGCGAGAGAAAGCAAAAAGTCTGGGCTAGAAATCACAGTGATTAATCTCTCTGATGTCTTACTTTTATACCAATTCCACAGTAAGGTGAATAACACATATGAAATGTCATCTTCTCCTTATTATTACTTTTCAAATACGTTATATCATTGCCCATGGAAATTATGTTCATAGCAGCCAAGGAGGTGGCTTAGTGTATAATGCACTGAACTCATACATGAGGTCCTGACTTGTATCACAGCATCTCCATGCGCTGAATGATACTCTGGGTTCTCTTTCTTCCTATCTCCTCTCATTAATAAATCAGTATTTTAAAATCATATTCATGCCTAAAATATCAATAGCATTCATAGTCATACGTCCATGAACAAAGAATACTTTTTTTAAAAAAAAAAAGTTTTCAAATTTCTAAGAAGAAATTATTTACTTCTATAGTCTATCATCTTCTATATTGCATTTACAACAACTACAATAACCTACCAAGACAAGTTCATTTTCATCTCCACTGGACCCACAAATGGTAAAGTGCACTATTGCAGGTGAGCTAATTCCCAGGTTTGTTTGATTTGTTAAATCATGTGGAAAGCAACAAAATAGAAAACAAATTAATGTGTTACTTCTTTTTGTCTTTATAAAAGATTAATTAATTAATCTGAGAGGAGAAAAAGAGAGAAGGGGGAGAGAGAGAGAGAGAGAGAGAGAGAGTGAGAACACAGTAAGGCATCACTGCAACATAAAATGTCAGAAATCAAACTTGGGACCTCATAGTTAAGGGTTTAGTGCTTAATCTAAGACTGTATCACCTCCAGGACCGTTACTTCTTTTGTTTGTTTGTTTGTTTTATTGCTACCATGAATCCACCACTCCAGTGGACCTTTTATTTTTTCTATTTTATTTAATAGGACAGAGAGAAATTGAGAGGGACTGGGGGCTATAAAGAAGGAGAAAGACAGCTATAGACCTGCTTCACACACGGTAATGTGTGTTCAACCAAGTGCGCCACCCCTGGGCCCCACTTTTGTTTTTAAGATGTTATTATTATTTCTCTTGTTACCAGAGCACTGCTCAGCAATGGCTTAAGGTAGTTCTGGAACCTGGGAACCTTTTCTGTATAATTTCTGTGCTATCTCTGATATGCACCCCCTCACCCTGGGCAATGATTTTAAATAAAGGGGACACAAAAGGGGGTGATTTTGATCTACAAGGTACAATTGGCATTACCGGGGAACAGTTTAGTTTTTATTATTCATTATTTGGAGGCAGGAAGGTGCTACTGTATTGAATTTGGAATGGCAAAGCCTTAGGCATAAGTCTATCTCCCAGGCCTGAAACATGCTACTTCTTAAGAGACAAGTAAGTATCCTGTATCTAAAATAAACATCCTAAGCAAACTTGACAATATTTCTATCAGGCCAGGCATTTACAACACGATAAAGTTGAGTGGGAATGTAACAGAACATTATGTGTCTTTACACATAAAAATACACTATGGTCACTAATGTACAATCTGGTCAAAGTAAAATGCTAAAAATATCTTATAAAATGCTATACATAATTCAGTTTCTTTTTTTTTTAATATTTATTTATTTATTTATTTCCTTTTTTTGTTGCCCTTGTTGTTTTTATTGTTGTAGCTATTGTTGTTGATGTCGTCGTTGTTGGCTGGGACAGAGAGAAATGGAGAGAGGAGGGGAAGACAGAGAGGAGGAGAGAAAGATAGACACCTGCAGACCTGCTTCACCACCTGTGAAGTGACTCCCCTGCAGGTGGGGAGCTGGGGGCTCAAACTGGGATCCTCACGCCTATCCTTGCGCTTTGTGCCACGTGTGCTTAACCCGCTGCACTACCGCCTGACTCCCTATAATTCAGTTTCTTAATACACAACTAAAATAAATCAACTAAAAGGTATCATCTCAGTATCATTTATTTTATTTATTTATTTATTCTCAGTATCATTTTTAAAATATCCGTATTGCCTTCTACAAAAAACAAGTATCATGGTAAAAGTATGCTAAGATCTTAGAATATGATGGCAGAGGAGGACCTAGGTGGGAGTGGGTGAGAGTGTTATGTGGAAAACTGAGAAATGTTACATATGTACCAACAACTGTTTTTTACTGTCAATTTTAATATATTAGTCCTCCCATAAAGAAAAAATTATGCTAATATTATATACAAGATCATCATTTTGATTCTTATACTTCATTATAATACTGCTTCAGTAAATCACATTAGTAAAAATTTGTGCTTAATAAGTATTAAAAGTGTTTTCAACTCTGAAAATAATTCTCTACCTCTTATATGACATGGTATTCTGCATTATTACATCTGGAGCATATCTGCTGAACATATAGTCACAAAGTCATTCCTATGATTAATTGACATTTGGAATGATTGTGAAATTAAAACAAAATGGTTTTAAAAATGTATCAGGTTCACAAAAAAGGGAGAAATGATATAAAGAAAATATCAGCAGAGATGGCAAGACAGCTCAGGTGGAAGACTGCCTGCTTTGCTACGCATGAGACCCAGATTAGACTCCAGCCTGCACTGCACTGTGGGACAGACACCAGGCGAGTTCCATGGATAATGGAATGGTGCTGTGGTATCTTTACTGGTTTTGTTTTCTTTCTTATTCTTTTCTCCTTTTACTTCTTCTTCACCACAGCTCTTTTAAACCCTGGTTTATGATGGTGCTTGGGACTGAAGTTGCAATGGAAGGTGCATAGAAGTCTTTTGCATAAAGATTATACTACCTCTCATCCCACCCCTGGTTATACATTTAAAGAAAATGTGAGGGTGGGAAGAAGAGGTAAATCCAAGGAGTTTTATTCTTCCATATTCTATGTTCAAGGACACTGATTTTTTAAATTTTTAATGAAAGAGTTTAGATTAATTGATTGATAGATAGATAGATAGACAGACAGACAGATAGACTGACCGACAGACCAGAGCACTGTTCATCTGTGGTTTAAGGTGGTGCAGTGGACTGAACCTGTGACTTTGGAGCCTCAAGCATAAACACTATGCTAGCTCCAATCCTTAGGAACTCCTTTTACTATAGCCTTACATCAGTTACCAAATGACCTGTATTTCTCTAAAAGACAATGACTGGATGGTTTTGTTCACATCTGTAATATAAATAACTGAAACACATGAGTTTGAAAAGGGAGGAAAAAAGCCAAACTGTATCTAAGACCTTGTGAAACTATGATAGCTATCCATAGAGGAAGTTGGAGGGGTTAGAGGGTGGGGGGCATGCACAGATCTATGGCGGTGGGTGGGGTATACCCCTGTAATCTTATAATATTGGAAACCATTATTAAATTCATAATGAGGAGTTTCTCTCATGTATCTATTTGTTAGTAATGCAATGATATAAAAATAGTTTCTCAGTGGATAAACAGAAACTTCACTGTGTGATGACAGTAATAGAGGACAAAACTTTTTTTTTTTTATCTGAGCACTGCTCAACTCTGGTTAATAATGGTAGCACTAGGGATTGAAACTGAGACCGTTAGTGCAAAGGGTATGAACCTCATGTTGCATAACCATTATACTATCTCCCCAGTTCTAGAACAAACCATACCTATAGAGCTGACCCTCTTCTACTGAGAAATCATGTTCCATAGTCAATCATAAGCAAACTCAAGTCAATCATAAGCAAACTCAAGTTCAGGACTCATGGGAAAACTGACTTAATTTACAAGCAGTATGAAAAAAAAATGAATACAACATTATCCATATCAAGACAAATATCATACAACATGTTTTAAAATCCTATTTACTAAATTTGAGACTAGAGAATAAAATAACCAAAAGTAAAATGGGCCAGGCGTAGCACACCCAGCAGAGCCCACACATTACCGTGCTCAAGAATTCAAAGTTCCAGTCCCCACATGCAGGAAGGACATTAAGCAGTGCTGCTGGTGTGTCTATATTTCTCTCTCTCTCTTTCTCTCCCCTCCCCCTCTCAAGTTCTCTGTCTCTGTCCAAAAAAAAAGAGGAAAAAAATGTTTAAAAACCAGGAGTGGTATATCCGTTGTATAGGCACAGAAGCCTTGCAATAGCCCTGGTGGCAAGCAGTAAATAAATAAATAGATAAATAAGTATGTAAAGCAAACAATTTGTTAAACTGAAAAATCAGGAGTTTGGGGGAAACAACCATTTAAGAGGATCATTTTCTTGTCATCGGAGCTTCTAAATTAACATTATGAGATTTAAAAAAATATATTTCAAACTATTTACAAAGTCTACTGAAGTTAGCTATTTGTCCCATTGACATTTAATGTATTGTATAATCTAGTCAGATTAACATATTGACTTTCCCATGCCTGTTTATATTTCCACACTTATTAGAAAATCTAAGGACAAAGAAGCAAAATTTTAATATCTACTTAAAAATTACGTCCATCTGAGCAATGAACTATGTCCTACAGAATATGATGTACATGTGGGTGACATAAAAAGCAACTGTGACGTTGGGAGGAGCCTTGGCTAGAACACAAACATCAAGAGACGTAAACTGAGACAGAAGCACCATTCTGTTCACTTTCTACAACATGTGAGACAGTCCAATTAAACTCAAATATCATCTACATAAATGATTTACAATACTGATGAAGAATTACAAGTATTAACATCTTTCTGCTAAAGAAGAAAAACTTTCACTTTCCTTGAATAAACTTTTTAAAAGTATTTAAGTTTCCTCTCATAACTTTATTTTTCTAAAATAAAAACTAAGAAAAAACTGAAAGTGTCTGATTTTAAATAGAGATATTAATGATGTATCAAACTTATTCTACTACTCGATCACAAATTATTTTTTAAAATGTAGCAGATTAGTTTGAATTTTGAAGCTAAGCATCTTCTTGTCATATAAATCTGAATTTTCCAAAATAAAATTGGCAAGATTTTAAATATTCTTAATACAAGATTAGTTAAAAGAAACAATTTATACATTGATCAAAACACACAAAGTGGAATTAAATGTTTAAATGTAACTTTTATGTAAATCTTAATCCTTTTTTAATATTAAACATATATCATATAAAGACTAAATATAAAAAGGGATATGCCCAAGGAACTACTTTTTGTCTAGACTGTTATGAACTATTTTGATAAGCAAAATAACAGGAAATGCAATACTTCACGCACACTAGCAGCTCAGAAAATACTCGATACATGTATTATTAAAAGCAAAATTCAGCTTTCAAAAGTTTAAAATGGAATTATTTTCCCCTACCTGTATTAAGAGTGTATTTCATGTGTAATCTTTTTACATAATTTCATTCAGTCATCCAAACTCAAATATCCTAGTGAATTCATCATACTGAGAAATGTTCAAAATTAGCTAAAATGTTGAAGATGGTCTGCCTAATTAAATTTCCAAGAAACTTATACTGTTGTGAAAAGCATAATTTAAAACTGACTTATCTGAAACTATGAATTCAAAGGCCAAAACTAGTTTAGTGAAAAACTAACAGATTTGATCAACAGCAAAACTTAGCTTAATGTAAGTGTTGTATGTAACTTGACAATTTAAAAAATTTGAATAAATGTATATTATATTTTAAGAGAAACTATAAAAAGTTAAGTGTCCATTGTGTAATACCCGACAACTGGACATACTATAAACATATTTACTTAGGATAATGTTTTATTTCAGGACAACAAATAAAAACAGTCTCAGGTTAATGTTAAACATCATAGTGATAGCAAGAACTTTTAAAACAAAGAAGTTTTTATAAACAACATGGAAGAAGTTGTCAAATTTATATTCATTTTGCTGCCTTAATTTGAGGTTTCATTAAGATCTTAATGGGAAAAACATGCGCCACTAGTGAAGCAACGAATTTTAAAGGAAGATCTTTTAGGTTAAGTTAAGTGACTAAAAACGAATTTCTTGTGAGCTAACGATGGCATCAAACAAACCACAAAGCAGTCTTCTAAAAGACAGGCAATGATTTAAAAGTCTACTATATTTCATATATCCCTTTCTTTAATCTGGCTCTTTTAATCTTGTTTCAACCTCAAATCATTTCTGGTTGACAAGTGCTTTTGCTTAAATTTGAAGAGCACGTAAGTTGTGGAGGGAATGGACTTTTCTTATTTAACATCCAACATTTGTTACTCCATCTTCTTTGCTAAAACTTCAATCTTTATTAACATAATAAAACTCTTTATTTGTTCTTAGACTGAGAAGTATACCTTCAAAAAATTTAATTTTAAATTTCAGCTTGGTCTACAAAGAAAATTTGTCATATGTTGAAGCTAGCATTTAAAAGCTCTGAAATAAGATCTATGCATTCTGCTTTTTTGTTTTTGTTGTTTGTTTGTTTGTTTTAGAAATCTGGTTGACAAAAAGAATAAAGTTCGACTCTTATGGAATTTTGTTCACTTATACCTAAAATAAAAATTGTAGGCTGCTTTCATAATCTGTGTTATAGTTTTAGTGCTGCATTTCAAAAAGGAAATTTTATTTGTTCCTGTGGTGTACGAGCACTGACATAAATTTGTGTTAAGCTATAATCTATCTTCATGAACTACTTAAACTTTACATTGAGAAGGGGCAGGGGGGAATGGAAGGTTTTCTGTAGTGCAGTGGGATGGTACGACCAGTTTCCATTTTCTAGTGACAGAAACGTATGTGCAGAACTCGATTTCAAGTATTCTGACTTTGACTCACAGCTCCTAAAAGTAAAAACAATCTGATGTAAAGAACTTTCTTTTCAAAGATGTTTTCCTTTAAAGTATAAAAGAACTGGTAATAGCAGCTAACATTTATTGAACCCCTAGTATGTGTCAGGCACTATTCAAGGCAATTTATATTGTCAGTTTATTGAGGAAAAGGTGCTACTGGAAGCTCCATTTAGTAAAACATGACGCCAAGAAAGAAAAAACAAAACAAATTTTAAAACTGCCCACCATCATCTAGGTAGTAAGTATGCAAACTGGGATTTAAAATTCAGACAGGCTTATGCTGGTGCCTGGACTCTTAATCATTGGGTAAAACATATTATACCAGGTTCTTAATACATCCTACTGTATGTACATCTTTACATGAAAATACTAAATGTGTACTCCATTTGTTTTCTATGATCATCATGTCTAATATTGTCAAAGTTGCATTTTAGACTTTATTATAAAAGGATTTACTAAATTAATCAGTTATGGTCAGTAGATCCTAATAACCCAAAGTAGTAATTAGAATTTTTTTTTTTATACGAAACACAAATTTCCAAATCTTGTAGCTCCTTAAGTACTTAAACTATTGAAATAGAAATAACTATTATTCCTTTGGGATCAGATAAAAAATATAGTAAAAAAAATTATAGGTTATCTTTGTTAAACATTATCTGTTTCAAAATAGATTATATTGTCAAATGTTCAGCATATATGTCGAGGTTCTATCATCATAATAATCAAAGTTTGAAATTTGGGTGTTAACCTTGTCTGATAATAATTTGTACCAGGAGAGAAACCTTCTAATTTCTTGTTTTTTAGTACTGTAATATTTAAATTTTTATAAGAAATAAAAATGAAACCAAGAAAACTACTTATTAAAATCTTAAATATCAACATTCATGTCCCATCTACAAATAATTCAGTAATTCAGTGCATCTATCTGAGATCAGGCCATGCAACTGAAAATAAAAGTATGAAACAGAGTTACTTTCTGAGAGAACAGCAAATGAATTAGGCATGCGGGACTGAACTGGGACTCACCATGGAGCTTTTATGGAAAAACACCCCGCTCCAAACAGATAAGGCCTTTGTGGAAAAGGGGGGAAAATGCACAAAAAATTAGAGGAAAACTCATTGAACATTAACAAATACATGTACAGCATACTGTCATAAAGTATGGATAGCATAAATTTAAAAATTAGTAATCATTTGCAATTCTGCTATAACAAGTATAATATAACCAATAAACACAATGATGTGTAGTAGCAGATTCCTTCATTTTCATTTATAAAGTTTAGATGTTTCAAAATATTCTATTTCTCCCCCTTTTCTGGAAGCACCCCTGTAGGGTTCCTAAGGTGAAGTTACTTTATTTTATAATTTATTTTATTTTATTGCTGAGGTCCTTTAAACCAAAGTACAAGTTAAATGGAGTAATCAGATGGGACGGGTAGTAACAGACATGCAACCGTGGGACCCAAAATATTCAAAACTAGCTAAAGATAACTCAATTAAAAAAAAATGATAAGCATTGCTTCTGACACTAGTTGTAGTCTTAGAGTATTATTTTAAAAAAACACTCATCAAGCTGCATATTGCTGCACATAGGAACTAACCCTAAATAAAAGTAGTAAATAAAAGTAGTAAAATTTTTATTTGGGATAATATTCCAGGAAACACTAGGTCTCTTAATACTGATGTAAGAGGTTGACTTTCTCTACCTGCCTTCACTGGGCTACATTGGAATACAGTAAACTAATGCCACATCACTTGTTTTAAATACAACAGGGAATATAAAGCCAGACTTCAATGTGAGGCATAGTTCTCTTTTAAAATTCTGTTCACAGTATTTAAGACATGCTATGCATGTTTGCAAACAGAAGACTGACTGACTTAATTATGTTCCAAACAAAATGTTGCTGGGACATGTGACATTTGGAAGGAAGACATAATGAATGGAGAAGGAAAAGCATAGTGAAAAAACTTAAATACCTTCTTCAATTTCATTGGTGGAAATTTAAATTTATCCCAGTAACATTAATCTCCTAGTAAATTGAGTATATCTAACCACAAATTGAAACAAGGTAAATGTTTTTGCAACATTAAGTATGATTCTGAGGATTTAAGCATAGAAGATACAAAGAAAGACATATAGACAAGTAAGTGATAATAATCAAAAGCACTGAAATATTGGGGGGGGAGTGCTTTACAGATGGTGTCAATACAAAGCAAGGAAATTTCTCACATAGTTAATGATAATACCACAATAAGGAAAAAAAAAATCACAATAAGGGATATAATGACATCCAGATTTTTAAAAGTTTTAACTGTGATCCATAAAATATATTTTAAGATTTAAGCTGCTATGTACATTATTTGTGTAACTTGAAACCAAGATAAAATTTAACAATAAATTTTACTGTTTTCTATTTCATTGTGGATTATTTACATCAGAGATTTATGCATATTTTAACAGGGAAGGTCTGAGGTTTTATGTTTCAAACAAGCTCATAGTGCCAAAGTGACTTGTTTACAGAACCAGTAGCAAAAACTAAATTTCTTTTTTCCCCCTTAATTATATCTGTTCTATCTACTTAACAACAACAAAAAAGGGCCAATCCTCTTATCTGATTTCATGATTTAATAATTACTTCAAAAACAAAATGTCACTAGAGCTCACCCTGTACTCTGACAAACGCCAAATTAATGTGGTCACTTGAAGACTTCAGTGGCACAATAGTATACTGATGTCATTTAGGAATTATCAGAAAGTGGAAGGTTCAATGATTCTATCTGCTCACAAATACTTCTAAAATGAAGAGGATGTTGTTGGTAGGCATCACTCAACTTCCTTTAATTTTAACTTCATTAAGCAGGACGCTTGAGATAATCAGAGTTCAAACGATTCTGACTTAAATGCTTATGATCTGGAAAGTTTAAACTTGAGTTGCTCTTAATGCTGTACAGTCTCATATCTCATTTCAAATATGCAGATACAGGGCATTCATTGGAGATCATTTGGAAGTTTTGTCTGAATCTTTTATAACTTTAAATGGTTTTCATACTGGCCTCAAACACAAACAAAATGAAACAAAACATGAAAGTTTCTACATGTCAAAAAAACAAGTTGATGTACCCCACCTTTCAAACAAGTAAATACCTTTTCCAAACTAAGTATTCCTTAAATACATAAAAGGAACATGTTAGTCAAGCAAATTGAACACAAGATTAAAAAAAAAAATCTAGATATTCTAATCTAGGCACTAGCATAATGCTGCCAGTAAGATTTCTCCAACCATTTCCTTCCCCACAATCTCAAAATTTCTAACTCTCCAAACACTGTAGTAAACAGGCCTATATTTAATAGGAACATCTTAAAGATAAGAAAGTTCTTAGTGTTCATAACATAACCCAATTGTGTGAGCTATAAGTTACCCTTCTTCAATCAAGTAAGGATCAAGTAAATATAACTCAAAGAGAAAAGAGAGGAACTGGGGAAACAGGACCTGCTCTAGTATGTCTATGTACTCAATCTGCATGTACCCACTGTTTGAAAACTTGACTTGCATTCATACAAACTGATCCTGTGCCACATACATATAATGTAGAGCTACAAACTCCGAAGAATTAGAGTGACTGACGTAATTACTGACTTGTATGGGCAGTGTCAGCTGTTCTTTTGAAATGTGCCTGTTTCATCTTTCCTAAGTAGCAGAAGAATGAAAATATAAAGTCGGAAAGGACAAGTCCTTAATCCAGCTGTCTTCACTTATGACCTAACCCTCCCCCTCCAAATCCAACAGTTATAGTTCTATAAAGGGTGGTTAAGGAGAGGGAAGAGTATATGAGTGGGGAATGTGTGCTGAGTTTTAAAATTTTGCTATATAAACATACGCAACTTAGATTTATTAGACGGTTATTAAGAATATGTCTTTTTCAAAGTAGAACTTGGACTATAGTTGGTGTATTACAGCAAAGTCAAGGACTCTGGGGAGGGGAGTGGGTTCAGGTCCTAGAATATGATGGCAGAGGAGGGCCTAGAGGGGGTTAGACTGTTATGTGGAAAACTGAGAAATGTTACACATGCATAGACTACTGTAGCTTTACTGTCATCTGTAAACCATTAATCCCACCAATAAAGAAAAAAAGGTGTTTTTAAACACTGTTGAGCTTCAGCAGATTTAATAATCCTACTATGCATAACCTGTTCACTTACTGATGGTTATGCCCTTTGTAAGCTAAATTCTGATAGAGCCATCAGAAAGGGGTCAAAAGACTAACTAGAAATTTTTATTACAGATAGTCAAGTGTGAAATAACTTGGCCTTTGGCTCTCAAAGGGTTTCTTCTGGAGACTGGAGAGTCTCAGGAGACAAGAAGGAATTGTGCTTCATATCTTTTTCTATCACTAATGAATGCCACACAGTGACATAAAAGCTTTTATTAGCCAGATGAAAACAAGGCAAATAGGAAGATTTTTTTAAATGAGATTAAAATATAAGATATCAATATTTTCACATATTCTATAACCTCACTTCAGTAGCAGGTAATAATGATTAATAGAATCATCTTCCAAGTAAAAAAAAAAGAAAGTAGTTGGCGTCAGCAGTAAATTCAATAATCATGCCTTCAAAATTCTCTTTTGAAATTCCTCGTGTCCTGTGAAAATTTAACCACTATTACTAAATATTAAAATCAACCCTTAAAAATATTAGCAGTACTACATAGAGAAAAAAGCAGAGAGAGTCTATATATAATATTACATGAAAACAGTAAAACTGAATTTTCTAACAATATACTTATGAAACTATAATAACTCTAATATACTCTATGTGCAAACTCCATGTTATACAGCAACTGGTATGAAATTGTATTCCACACATGTATTTGAGCAAATTTTAGAATGTTACTTCTAATGTCTCATTAATTTAGTCTTACACATTTCTTACAAAAAAAAAAATCAGTGTCAGCTACCAAATTATCTGTGAGGCAAAATGAAATTGAAACAGACTAGCTATTCAATATGTAAGTTTAAACTGAAGATTTAAATTTTTAACTGAGATGTTAAACAATATTAAATCTCTGGTGAATGTGGAAGAGAAAACCAGCATAACACAATTTTTCAAATTTATGTCTATTGACATTTACTATAGTACATGAAAGGCATTATCCACAAAAATAAAATCAACAGATTCATAGTAAAATACAACAAACTACATGGTGTGGCTTATGTGGTCTATTAACACAAAATTAGAAATTCAAAATATGGTAAGTATATGACACACGTAGACATATCCATTATAAAGGAAATATTGTCCATCCTTTTTATATCTGGAGCCATGTATTTAAAGCTTAGCTATCAAAAATTAACTAGCTATTACAAGGCAGAGATCAGAAGAACTTCTGTCTGGTAGTATTTCTGAGGAATCTTTCTCCAAATCTTTCCATTTATTTCTCAGCTTTGGGGATTAAGCTGAACTGTCTTGATAAATCGACACAGTCCTAATTGAATAAGAAAGAGTAGATCTTCTCCAATCCCCACTTCTTTAAGATCTATGCCACTTAGCAAGTTCTGAAGGGAGACTTTTGTTTTGATTTGATTTGGTATTGTTGCAGAGCCAGAACGTCACCCATGCATTATTTTATCACTCCTGGGCAAATTTTTCATTCAGATTTAGAGAGATGGAGGAGAAAGGGGAAGAAGAAGAGAAGAAAAAGGAGAAGGGAGAATGGGAAAAGGAGGAGGGAGGAGAGAGGGGAGGGGAAAGGGGGAGAGAAACCAATGGAGCAATCACAGGACAGGAGTTTCAACAGATAGGATCAAATATTTGGTAGGAACTCATGTATTTTAAGTCTGAAAGATTAAAACCCACATTAGATTTACATATTTTATGAGAGATACAAACCACTGTTATGTTCTAGCATCTGTGGTACTGGGGATCAAATCTTGGACCTCCTACACGGAAGTCATGCTCTCTACCCAGCGAGCCAATCACTCAGCTGCTAAATGTTTATTTTTCAAGTAACAAAAATTAACTAGGACATACCACTAAGACAACAGAACCAAGATGAGAAGCCAGAAATTCAAATTCCTAATTCAATATTCTTACTACACTACCTGAGTATTAAATGGGGTTATGCCAATATTATCCATATTTACTTTAGCTGCTCACATAGAAATGAATCACTATAATGATGAAGGGTATGAAGAAGCAGAAAGCTTTTGTTAAAAAAAAAAAAAAAGAGGCGCTGGATGGTGGTGCACCTGGTTGAGTGTACATGTTGCAATGCACAAGAACCCAGGTTTGAGCCCTCGGCCACCACCGGTAGGGGGAAAGCTCTGCAAGTGGTAAAGCAGGGTTGCAGGTGTCTTTCTGACTCTTTCCCTCTCTGTCTCTCCCTTCCTGTAGATTTCTATCTCTATCTAATAAATTAAAAAAGAATAAAGATAATACAAAATTTTTAAAAAAGAAAGTCAATACTAAAAAAAAAAAAAAGAATGAAAAAGAAATTTAAGGAAATCTATGAAAGATAAGAAACCATCCCATGTTTACTTCACTAAAAACAATCCACTAGTTTAGAAAGGAACTTTATTACCAATTTTTCATATCCAGAAAATTACAGACATCTGTTTTAATCTTACTGTTTCTTGTTTGTGATCACAACATAATGTGTACAAATTAATTGTTTTGTTTTGGGGGCCAGGTGGTGGCACACCTAGTTAAGTGCACTTAGTACTAAGTGCAAGGATACGCTCAAGGATTCCCACCTGGAGGAGGAAGCCTCACAAGCAGCGAAGCAGGTTTGCAGGTATCTATGTTTCTGTCTCCCTCTCTATCTTCCCCTCCTCTCTCCATTTCTCTCTGTCCTATCCAATAAAATGGAAAAAATGGCCGCCAGGAGAGGTGGATTCATAGTGCCGGCACTGAACCCCAGCAATAACCCTGAAGAGAGAAAGAGGGAGGGAGTGAGGTGGGAGGGAGAGAGAGAGAGAGAGAGAAGGAAAGAAGGTTCTCAAACAACAATAATTTTGTTTTTATTCAAATGTAATGCATAATATAAACATACTGATAAAACTGCATTTAGTCATTTTTAATTTAGAAAGCAGTATGAAGCTTAATTCATTAGCTTAACCACTGAGGAAATGCGGACTGACAAACTCCTGCTGAAAACTTAACACAAAATAATAAGACATGCTTTAGCACCCAAAGTAATTTTTCATAGAAGCTATTATTATTTATAAATGATCAAAATATAGAGCAACCCAAATAGCTCACCTAGATAGTGTGGATGTTTTTGCCACTCAACCAGGTTTGAGTTCAGCTCCCAGCACACAGGGACATGCTTTACTGCTGTGGTGTCTTTCCTGATCTGCCTCTGTGTCTATATCTGTCTCTGTCTTTCTATATGAAAACATCAGCTCAAAGCTGTGAAGTCCCGGTAACAATCATATAAATATGACAGACATATGACTTTTCCAATCCTCTACTCTTTGACTGAAAATGGATTCTGTTTGAATGAGTGACTGCTCAACCAAATGATTTTCTAGCACTCCTCTCGCTTTGCTCAAAGTATGCTGCAGTAGTTAGACAACAGCTGCTGCTAACAGTCCTTATTTCCTCGGAGTGCTGCTTCAAGGGCTACAACACGGAAGTGTAAATACATCTGTCTATTACAATTTGTAGTTCTACTGGCCTTGTGTATGTCTTATAGTAAGACAGATGGTCCCTGACACTGCATAGGCTTTCAGGGATATATAATTCCAAAAATAAGAAGACAGATGTGGAACATAATAGTAAGCACACATTCTATTGCCTGAAGATTTGAATTGAGGCTTCTCAGTCTGGTTATTTAAATATAGAATCCTAAGCAATTTATAGAAACCTCTGCACTACCTGTGTACCTTTTATGCTTATGTATCTATGCCAAAGACCTCTGACATGGAGGGAAGGCTTCTGATCTAATATAAGTATATATAAATTACTAGATATATTAACAGTTATATAAGAAACAGTCATGGAATTTACATGGGGATGAATCTGCTCTGTTTCCTTTCAAAATACTTCATGCCAAATACTTCTTGTTAATTTTAATATTTTAATGCAATGTCAAGGATTCAACTCAGGGCCACATGTACATACCAAGTCACAAAACCACCTCCCCAACCCAATTTTTTCATTGACACTAGAGAGAGACACATAGAGACAGAGGTATGTACCAGAGCATGGTCCTTTATTTATTTGTTATCCAAAGCATTGCTCAGCTCTAGCATATGGTGGTGCTCTGGGACCTTGAAGCCAAAAAAAAGCAAAAAAAAGCAAGCCATAGATTGTTAGTCCCTGGTAGCACACCTTGTTCAGCACAGACATTAGAGTACGCAAGGACCTGATTCTAGTCCCTGGTCCCCATCTTCAGGGGGAAAGCTTCAAGAGTGGTAAAGCAGGGCTGCAGGTGTCAATCTGTCTCTTTCCTTTTTTCCCTCCCCACCCCCTCTCAATTTCTCTGTTTCTATTCAATAATAAGTAAGTAAATACAGGTTAAAGAGAGAGAGAGATTGGTGGTCCTACACAGGATGAGCTCCAGTGATAACACTGGTATAAACAAACAAACAAACAAACAAACTAGGAAAGATATTTCATCAAGTATAAATAGGAATAAATTAAAATTCAAGACCAAAAAGAGACAATAAAAAATCCATTTGTTCTTCATTGTAGTGACCTTAATGTAGCAATAAAATTCTCAATAAGCAAAATAAAATTTAATAGAAACAATGCACTTGAGCTAATTATAGTCTTCAAAATTAAGCATAACAAAAAAAAAGTTAAATAAGTACAGATTTCCAAATTAAATAGAATAAAATATAATGATATGAAATATCTGGAATTCACTTCAAATCTCAACATATGTCAAAAATGGAAATTAAAGGAATATATTTAATCCTTGCAAAACAAACATTACTTCTGATACAGTGAAATATGTGTTTCTATGTAAAAGTCAAAGTTTTAAGAAAATAAACAACAAATTATACTCTGAAAATTCTATAATGAAATGTTTGATAGGCTCATTGTAAACAGCTAATAAGGAAAGTCACGGGGGCCGGATGGTAGTAGACCAGGTATAAGAAGCTCAAGGACCAGCACTAGGATCCCAACTCAAGCCCCCGACTACCCACCTGCAAGCATCCGCTTCACAAGTGGTAAGTCAGGTCTGCAATTGTCTATCTTTCTCCCTCTCTATCTAGTCTTCCTCCATTCTCAGTTTCTCTCTGCCCTATCAATATATATATATATATATATGAATGAATGAAAAAATGGCCTCCAGGAGCAGTGGATTCATAGTGTAGTCACTGAGCCCCAGTATGAATCTTAGAGGCAAATAAAAAGGGAAAGTCACAATTGCAATTTCAGAGTATAGTAAAGTATCCATAAGAAAGGGTGTTGATGGGTCAGGCTGATAGTTGCCATGCACCTGGATGAACTGAGAGCTCAGACACTGCATGGGAGGTGCCAGGGCCACAGAGAAGCTTCCAGTAATGTGTTATCTTCCCTTTGCTCTGTATGAAAAGCAGTCCCCAGTCACTAAAATCATGTATGACTGAGGTTCAGCTCCACAAACAAACAAAATAAAAATCTTAATGCCTTAGAGTACTAAGTCTTTAAATATAGTAATACCCAAGTATAAATTATGACCTACTGTCGTCAGTCACTGTGGTCACTCTGTTAATATAGTCTGTGTTAATTGGGAAAAAGGAAAAGGATAGACTATTTTTGATGCACTAAAGCTATCTCACTAAAATACAGTTCATTACAAACAAAAAATTGTATCTGAAAAAAACTTTTGCAGTTCTGTTATGGTTATATAAAATTTTGTCTCTAGAAACCACATGTTGCAATGTGTAGGAATAAAAAAATTCAGCAAATACACACACACACACACACACACACACACACAGTGCTAGAAAGTAAAGGGACTAGTATGAAGACTAAGGACCTGCACAAAGATCACGATTCTAACCCCAGGGTCCCCACCTGCAGTGGGGTCACTTCATAAGTGGTGAAGCAAGTCTACAGGTGTCTGTCTTTCCCTCGGCATCGTCCCCTCTGCCCCCTCAACTTCTCTCTGTCCTACCAAAAAGAAAAAAAAAGAAAAAATGGCCATATGAGCAGTGGATTCTTAGGGCAGGCACAGAGCCTCAGCAATAACCCAGGAGGAAAAAATAAATAGAAAGAAAGAAAGAAAGAAAGAAAGAAAGAAAGAAAGAAAGAAAGAAAGAAAGAAAGAAAGAAAGAGGAAAGGGAAGGGAAGGGAAGGGAAGGGAAGGGAAGGGAAGGGAAGGGAAGGGAAGGGAAGGGAAGGGAAGGGAAGGAAAGGAAAGGAAAGGAAAGAAAAGGCAAATCTGGAAAACACCAGAGAAAGCAAGGCACTGTTTCCCTTATCAGACAGAAGAAGAGAAGGACACTTGGATATATTAATAGATGTAAGTGTGGCTTAGAAAGGACATGAAAGCAGCAACAGAAAAAATGGGAAGAAAAAAACACAAAAAAACCCAGATAAATAGATAGCCAGATATAGATATAAAGTCAACCCAAATCTGTGACTATGGAAGAACTACTTCAGTTTCCAGTGGAGTGGCAGATGCGTTATGGAATGATACTATTATTTTATAATTATATAAATCAATATTAAATCACTAATAAAAGGAAAATAGTGTGTATGTATGCATGCATGCTTATAGACAAAGTGAGAGACTGTGTAAAAGAAGTAAGTCAAATAGATTAAACTGTTTCCAACTATGACACTATCTCCCCAGATAATACCTTGGGTCCACCTGCATGTTAGCTGTCAGGCTCAGGCAAAAACTAGTAAAGTCATGGACCCTTGGAATATACCTAAAACAGACCTAATAGCTTTTTCCAAAATGGAGACCCCAAATCTTCATCTGCAATATTTTTGCCCTTAGGTTCATAATTAGTCAACAATTTGTTTGACTTTATATCTTAACTCTTTTACAGCCACAAGGTTCCAGATGCTGCCATGATGCCAGCCTGAATTCCCTGGGCAGATGACTCCACCAATGTGTGGAGTTGTGGTGGTAGGAACTGTGTGGAATTGTACCCCTATTATCCTATGATCTTGTCAATATTTCCATTTTATAAATAAAAAAAATAGATTCAACTGTTAACATTAGGGAAAACTGGGTATTCATGAATACCTTTTACTGATTCTGCAACTATGTTTATATCTGAAGCTATGTCAATATTTAAAAATAAGCACTAAGAGAAAAATATTAGTTATTTGCTAAGCATTTCAACATAGGGCATGCTAATAATAATGCAAGATTTTAGAACAAAAAAATTGAGAACTGAAAACAAAAGTCAAAGTATGATATATGTATTTGTAACAATATTAATCTCAAAGTACATGACTCAAATATATACTTCCTAATTCATTACTAATTATTAAATTGTAATGTAATGAAACACAATATATAAACTCACTAAAAATAAAGAATTGTGATAAAATTTTTGAACAGGATAAATAAAATTTATCTAAGTTAACAAAATCTAGTTGCTAAGAAGAAATTCATCCTTTATGCTGAAACCAACATAAGATTTTCCTTAAAACTATTTGAATATAGAATTTTAAGACAACTATTCTATTTCAAATTAGGTTAAACCTCAGGTATACATATTGATGAAAATACGTCATTTACATTCAAGCCCCAGGTCCCAACTACAGGGGAGAAATTCACAAGCAGTAAAGCAGTACTGCAAGTCTCTCTTTCTCTCCCCTTCTCTATACCTTCATTTCACTCTCAATTTCTATAATACTAATACTAATACTAATACTAATACTAGTAATACTGCCCAGAGTGGTGGATTCATGGAGGAGGAGGAGGAGGAAGAGGAGGGGGAGAAGAAAAAGGAGAAGGAAGAGGAGTTTGCCTATAAGCATATATTTTCTCATACAAAGAAATTCCAGAGTACTATAATTGACTTTTGCAAAACACTTTCTTTTCTTTGTCAAATATTTTTAGTCCTTTCTAGCACTTTTAAATTTCATTGATTTTTATTTTGATAGGACAGAGAGAACTGCGGGGAGGGGGGGAGAGGGAGAGAGAAAGACAGACACCCAAAAGACTTCTTCAACACTTGGAATGCTTCCTTCCTGCAGGTAGAGACCAGGAGCTTGAACCTGAGTCCTTGAGCATGGTAACATGTGTGCTCAAGCAGGTATACTATGGCCTGGCCCCAACAATTAATTTTCAAGAAGTGACACTATTATATTCCTAACAGGTAGAAAAAAACTAAGTATCTACATAACAAATGAGTTGTACAAAATCTTTAAATTAATGATCAATCTTGAGTAAAGATTAAATTTTGGGAGTCTAACTTTTGAAAACTCCCAATGGTGGTATCATAGAAATAATAACAGATTATTATATATAAATTATATGTCAACAATGATTTTTAAAATAAAAAAGTACTGGAAATCTGGCTGTCATCTAAAGCTGTCTCCTCAGTATCTATTTCACTCAAAATTTGTATAATTATATATCGAGATTATGTCCACAGATACAGAAAAATAAAACTCTACCTTTAGAGAAAGCCACAAGGTATATATGACTAAGTGGAGAGTTGGGTGGTAGCAAAGTGGGTTAAGTGCAGGTGATGCAAAGAACAAGGACCAGCATAAGGATCCTGGTTTGAGCCCCCAGCTCCCCAATGGCAGGGGAGTCACTTCACAGGCGGTGAAGCAGGTCTACAGGTGTCTATCTTTCTCTCCCCCTCTCTGTCTTCCCCTCCTCCCTCCATTTCTCTCTGTCCTATACAACAACGACGACAACAAAAGTAACTACAACAATAAAACAACAAGGGCAACAAAAGGAAATAAATAAATATTTTTAAAAAAAAGACTAAGTAGATGGGTCTGGTTTTCATTAGGTAATATCAGGCTCACAACTTCTCACTGTTCTTTTTCCTCCAGGAATGTGTGTACATGGCTGTAGTTTATTTGTGTTATGTACATTGTCAGTTACTATAAGTCTTACGATGTGTTGGAAGTGAAAGAAATAATCAAAACCATTGAAAAGAAAAAAATATGTTTTATTTTTATGTTTCAATTCTTTAAAATAGTTAAAGTATCAAATATGAGTTCTTACCCTGTGCGTTTGGTGATGGTCCCCAATGTCATAGGTTGCTTGATTTGGGCAAGAGGCATCAATACCATCAAGCTGGGGAGAGGAGACAGTCGAGGGTTTCCAGGGTTGTTGTTGGCAAAATTGTTGTAGGAATCCTGGCTGTTTAGTTTTCCTATGGAGGGAAAATAAAGAAATGTATCACCAAGGGGTGTTTCCTTATCTCCTAAGATTTACACTTGCTCCCCTAACCATTTTTTTAAAAGTTATCAGTGGCAGAATGGGATAAAAAAGAATTATATTTATATGAATGAGACGCCAAAGGACAGTAATATGCTAGAAACTCCATGAATGACTTGATTACAGAGACATCAGTTTTTGAATGAAGAGTAGCAAATTCTACAGATACTAAATGGCTATACAAATAATCAGTATGACATGAAGTTATAACTTGATAATGATGACCAGTATGATAAGTAAAAACATAGCCTTGATCCCAATACTTATATTACCTTCTAAAATAAAAATAAAAAAATCAACATATTTTTCTTTTTTATCTCAGGTACTTATTTCAAAATAAAAAGATAGTCATTATGGCTCACTAACAACCAAGTAAAATATGATTTGTGGGGTCAGGTGGTGCCACACCTGGTTACAATGCGCTAGGACCCAGATTCAAGCCCCCGGCCCCCACCTGCTGGGGGAAAGCTTCACAAGTGGTGAAACAGTGTTGCAGGTGTCTCTCTGTCTCTCTCTTACTGCCTTCCCTCGCAATTTCTGGCTGTATCTGTCCAATTAATAAACAAAAATAATTATATATATATATGATTTGCATGGTAGGGGAGATTAGCACTAATGGTTATGCAAAAAGGTTCTCATGCCTGAAGCTCCAAATTTCCAGGTTCCATCCCCATATGCCAGAGCTGAGCAGTGTTCTGATTAAAAAAGAAAAGAATAGAAAAAAATGAGAAAGATTTACAAGAAAATAAGTAACTCACAGCTCACCAGTAAGCCAAACTTGTCCTATACATTTGCGTTTTCTCACTTGTCAAAGCCTTCCAGACTGTTCTATAAATACTATCATAAAGTATGGAGCATCTTGGGTCTATCTTATACAAGCATCTGCAATTTACCTACTCATGTTCCAGTATGTATCAATAGTTCTTTCCTCTTTACTCATTTTTTCCCTTTCTTTCTCTTTCTTTCTTTCTTTCTCTTTCTTTCTTTTCTTTCTTTCTTTCTTTTCCTTTCTTCCTTCCTTTCTTTCTCTCTTTCTTTCTTTCTTTCTTTTTACCAGAGCACTGCTCAGCTCTGGTTTATTATGGTGGTGTTGAGGGTTAACACCAGTTGTGCCTTTGGTGCCTTAAGCTTTAAAGGCCTTTTGTTACTTCCCTTCCCTCAATCACTTTAAGTCTTAAAAAAAAGTAAGGACTACAAAAGCTGGGTATGGGCAAGAGAATGGCACAGTATAATTGTGGTCTCTTTGGTCAATACCAGTCCACCCCATCATATGGGAGTCTAGTCAGGGAATCCACAAAGATATGATGTGCCTAGACTTCTAATAGATCTCTGTCTCCACCATCACTGGTCACTTCCATCAGGAACATCATCATAAGCCCTCTTGTGGGCCCCTCCAGGACCTGGCCCTCACTCACTGTAAGGAACAATGGTAGGGATTACCCCACTCTCTGAAGGGAAGATAGGTCAACCTACTATGCCACTTCAGGAAGACTGGTCCTGAAGTGAATGCAGCCTAGAATGTTCCCGTCTGTTGACAGTGGGCTGCAAGGTCAGGCTGACAGGGACTAAGAGGTTACTCAGGCTGCAGTGCTAAACATGAATGTATATGGGCCCAAGGTCAGATCGATGGGGTTAAGTCACTGGCATTTATAAAATTCCCTCATATTTGGGAGCTACTCTCTGCCCTAATCTAGCTTTCTAGTCTTATTCTCAACTCTGTCACCATCTTCCCAGACATACATACAAATATATATATACATATATATCTTCCAGGATTATTGCTGGGGCTCGGTGCCTGCACTATGAATCCACTGCTCCTGGAGGCTATATTTTCTTTCGTTGCCCTTGTTATTTATTTTTGTTGTTATTGTTATTGCTGTCATTGTTATTGGATAGGACAGAGAGAAATTGAGAGAGGAGAGGAGGACAGGCAGGGGGAGAGAAAGATAGACACTAGCAAACCTGCTTTACCGCTTGTGAAGCAACCCTCCTGCAGGTAAGGAACCAGGGACTGGAACTGGGATCCTTCCGGCAGTCCTTGCACATTGCAGCATGTGCACTTAACCTGCTGAGCTATCACCCCCTTTCAGATAATATTTTTAGCCCACCTGTATGTTAGCTATCATATTCAGGCAAAAATTACTAAAGTAATGGGCCCCTTGGAACATACCTAAAATATACTTCTTAGCATTTTCCCATACAAACACCCCTAATTTCATCTGTTCTATTCCTACCTTTGGGTTCCTGTTTATTAAGCAATGTGTTCTGCTTTATATCGTACCACCTTTCAGCCACCAAGCTTCAGATGCTACTATGACACCACACTGACTTCCCTGGGCAGACAACCTCACTAATGTGTCCTGGAACCTCACCTTCCCAGAGCCCTACCCCACTAGGAAAAGACAGTAAGAGGCTGGGGATATGGATCAACCTGCCAATGTCCATGTCCAGAGGAGAAGCAATTACAGTAGCCAGACCTTCCATCTTCTGCAACCCATAAAGATCTTTGGTCTGTATTTCCAGAGGGATAAATAGGGAACCTTCCAATAGAAGGGGTAGGACACAGAACTCTGGTGGTGAAAACTGTGTGGAATTATACCCCCTGTTATCTTACAATCTTGTTAATCATTACTAAATCACTAATAAAATTTTTGAAAGGCTTTTTGCATAACCATTACACTATTTCCCCAGCCTCCTTTTTATTATTATGATCCTATTGTATGGAACTATATAAGTTTGTTTATCCAGTCATTAGTAAAAGAATCCACTTGATTTGTTTCCAGCTTTTAACTCAAAAATAAAATTGCTATAAATACTTGTGTATGTGTTTTTGTTTATTCTTATACATAAATTAGGAATGATCTTCATGGTAAATGAATGTTTGCACAAACATAACAATGTTTAAGAATATAAAAATATCAGCAGCTTTATCAAAGTAGCTAAGCCATTTCATAGTTAGCCAGAAAATTACAGTTCCAATGCTCATCAAAATTTAGTATCCTCATTCCATTTAAACTGTAGATATTTTGGTTTAATTTGGATTTCTGTAGACCAATAAGACTTAGCTTGAGGGGGCTTCATTTGCATTTATCTTAACCACATTTTGGGAAAGTGTCCAAATCTTTTCCTATTTTATAAGTCAGAGTTAATATTTTTAATTTTTATTTATAAAATGGAAATATTGACAAGAATATAGGATAAGAGGTGTACATTTCCACCCTTAATAATGCCCATCCCCAGAGCTCCATATCCAGTCCCTCCCTTGATAGCTTCCCTATTCTTTTTTTTAATTTTTAAAATTTTATTTATTTTCCCTTTTGTTGCCCTTTTTTTTTTTTATTGTTGTTGTCGTTGTTAGACAGACACCTGCAGACCTGCTTCACTCCCTGTGAAGCGACTCCTCTGCAGGTAGAGAGCCAGGGGCTCGAACTGGGATCCTTCCGCTGGTCCTTGCACTTTGTGCCACATGTGCTTAACCCACTGCACGACCACCTGACTCCCAGCTTCCCTATTCTTTATCTCTCTGGGAGTATGGACCCAGGATCATTATGGGGTGCAGAAGGTGGAAGGTCTGGCTTCTGTAACTGCTTCTCCACTGAACATGGGTGTTGGCAGGTCGATCCATACTCCCAGCCTGCCTCTCTCTTTCCCTAGTGGGGCAGGGCTCTGGGGAGGTGGGTCTCCAAGATACATGGTAGGGTTGTTTGCCCAGGGAAGTCAGGTTGGTATCATGGAAAGCAGAACAAATTGTTGACTAATCATGAGCCTAAAGACAAGAATATAATATTGCAGATGAAAATTTGGGATCTCTGTTTTTATTTTTAACATAAATTTTTAACATAAATTATTTTTAACATATTATAGAGGCTGGGCAGTAGCTCACCTGGTACAGTGAACATATCACCATGTGCAAGGACCAAGGATCTAACCCCCCAATCTCTACAGGCAAGAAGAAAACTTCAAATGGTAGAGCAAAGCTGTGTCTCCCCTTCCATCTCTCCCACTTTATTTCTCTCTCTCACTCTATCCTAGAAAGAAAGAGGGAGGGAGAGAGAGAGAGGGAATGAGTGAGAGAGGAAAGGGAAAAGAGACAGAGAAAAGGAAAGTAAAAAATGGCCATTAAATGTGATGGAGTAGTGCAGGCACTGAGTCCCAGAAATAACCTTTGTGACAAAAATAAATAAATTCATGTTATGAAACTCATTTTAACGAGTATAAACTTTTAATATTTATTTATTTATATTTATTCCCTTTTGTTGCCCTTGTTGTTTTTTTATAGTTGTAATTATTATTGTTGTTATTGGTGTTGTTGGATAGGACAAAGAGAAATGGAGAGAGATGGGGAAGACAGAGAGGGGGAGACAAAGATAGACACCTGCTTCACCACTTGTGAAATGACTCCCCTGCAGGTGGGGAGCTGGAGGTTCAAACCAGGATCTTTATGCTGGTCTTTGTGCTTTGCGCCACCTGCACTTAGCCTGCTGAGCTACTGCCCGACTCCCAATGAGTATAATTTTATGATACTCTCATGTTAAGTGAGATAAGTCAGACAGAGAAGGATGAATATGTGATGTTCTCACTAACAGACAGAAGTTGAAAATCAAGAACAGAAAAGAAAATACTAAGCAAGAAAGAAAGAGGGAGGGAGAGAGAGAGAGCAGAACTAAGCAGAACTTGGACTGGAGTTGGTATATTGGTATATTGCATCAAAGTAGAAGACTGGGGTGGGGGGAGGTGGCTCAGGTCCTGGAAGACAAGAGCAGAGGAGGGCCTAGCAGGGATTGAATTGCTATGTGAAAAACAGAAATGTTACACATGTACAGACTACTGTATTTTACTGTCAACTGTAAACCATTAATCCCCCAATAAAGAGATTAAAAATAATATTATGACACTCAGTACATACATACAATAAAGACTGCTATCAGGACACTTTTGTCATCGAAAAGAAAGTTGACAGCCATTAATAGTCTCTTTCTTTGTCATGTTTTCAGTCTTTGACAAGCAATCTCCTTTCTACATTATGAATTTTCAAAGTCTGAATGTTTCTTATAGATGCAAATAAACAAAAATTCTGTAACTGCTACTTTAACTTAGCAAGTTTTTAAGGCTCAGTAAGATTAGGGGATTATTCATTTTTATAGTTAAATAGTATTCTATTGTTCAGATATACCACTTTTTAATTTATTCATTCATTAGTTGATGAAAAATTGGCTTGTTTCCACACTGTGCCTATGATGAATAATGTTTCTATGAACTTATTGCACAGGACTGTCATTTGACATGGGGAGCTGGCAGTGTGGACCACCTGGGATTCAATGGCTTGAGCTGGTTTTTTCAGAGACAAGCAGAGAGATAAGAGGAAAGAAGGAGAGACACCACAGCAACTAAACTTCCCCCAGTGTGGTAAGGCCTTGAATGTGGGTGTTGTTCATGGCAAAGAGATCACCCTCCCAGGTGAGCTATTTTGCTCTAGTCTTGCTGTGTCTCCATGTCTGTCTGTCTCTGTCTCTGTGTCCCAGGCATGACAGTCTCTTTGCATAACTATTATGCTATGTACTCCACCCACCCAGTTTAACACATTTTTTTTGTTATTATCCTTATTTATTGGATAGAGACAAACAGAAATCGAGAGGGAAGGGGATAATAGAGAGGAAGGCAGAAAGAGAGACACCTGCAATAATGCTTCACCACTCTTGAAGCTTTCCTCCTGCAGATGGGGACTGGAGAATCAAACCCTGGTCCTTGTGTACTAAAATATGTGCACTCAATCAGGTGTGCTAACAACCGCCCCCCAGTTTAAGACTTTTTAAAATGTATATTTGAAACCCACCATCAAAGTACTAGTATTTCTAGATTACTGTACACTGGACTCCATCCACTGTTTTTTTTATATTTGCTTGTTTTTTTCTCTTTGCCTTTTTTGCCTCCAGAGTAAATGCTGGGGCTCGGTGCCTGCACTACAAATTCACTGCTCCTGGAGGCCATTTTTTGTTGCCCTTGTTGTTTTATCATTGCTGTGGTTATTATTATTGTTGTTATTGATGTCATTGTTGGATAGGACAGAGAGAAATGGAGAGAGGAGGGGAAGACAGAGACGGGGAGAGAAAGACAGACACCTGCAGACCTGCTTCACCGCTTGTGAAGTGACCCCCCCCGCTGCAGGTGGGGAGCCGGGGGCTCGAAGCGGGATCCTTGCCCACTGGCCCTTGCACTGCACCATGTGCGCTTAACCTGCTTGCTCCCACCCGACCCTTTGCATCCACTGCTTAACTGCCCCTTTTCCTCCCTTTCTGATGAACTCAGAAGAACACAATTCATATCAATGTTTTCTTCTAGTTGTCTTATAATTTTAGTTCTAAACATAAGTCTCTGATCCACTTTGAGTTAATTGAGAAAAGTGAAAAAAGAGGGAGTCGGGCTGTAGCACAGCGGGTTAAGCGCAGGTGGCGCAAAGCACAAGGACCGGCATAAAGATTCTGGTTGGAGCCCCCAGCTCCCCACCTGCAGGGGAGTCACTTCACAAGTGAAGCAGGTCTGCAGGTGTCTGTCTTTCTCTCCTCCTCTCTGTCTTCCCTCATCTCTCCATTTCTCTCTGTCCTATCCAACAACAACGACATCAGTAATCACAACAATAAAACAACAAGGGCAACAAAAGAGAATTTAAAAAAAAAAAAAAGAAAACTGTTTTAAAAAAAGTGTAAAAAGGGTTACAATTCAGTGTTTTGAATGTTGAATATACACATACTCCCAACTCATTTCATGAAAATATTATTCTTGGGCAGGAGTAGATAGCATAATGGTTATGCAAAGAGACTCTCATGCCTGAGGCTCCAAAGTCCCAGGTCCAGTCCCCCGCACCACCATAAGCCAGAGCTGAGCAATGCTCTGGTAAAAAATAAAAAAATAAAATAAATTAAAAAAAATATATATATATATGTGTGTGTGTGTGTGTGTGTGTGTGTGTGTGTATAATTCTTACCCACATGAATGGATTGTCCTGCACTCTTACTGAAAAACAAATGACAGGGCTGGGTGGTGGCACACCTGGTTGATCACACATGTTACAATGTGCAAGGACCAGATTCAAGCCCCCAGTTCCCATCTGCAGGGAAGTCACTTCACAGGCGGTGAAGCAGATCTGCAGGTGTCTATCTTTCTCTCCCCATCTCTGTCTTCTCCTCCTCTCTCATTTTTCTTTGTTCTATCCAACAACGATGACATCAATAACAACAACAATAATAATAACGACAACAACAATAAAAAAATTAAGGGTGGGTGTAGAGAGCAGAATGGTTATACAAAGAGACTCTCATGCCTGAGGCTCAAAAGTCTCAGGCTGAATCTCCCACAGTACCATAAGCCAGAGCCAAGTAGTGCTCTCTTGGAAGGAAGGAAGGAAGGAAGGAAGGAAGGAAGGAAGAAAAAAAAAGAAAGGGCTCATCATTTTACTTGTTTCTCATGTTGGGACTTAACAACTCAATTAATCAACAACTGATGACTTTCTCCCTTTATTTTTCTTTCTTTCCTTCTGTATTGTGTATATAGAGAGAAATTGAGAGGGAAGAAGATAGTTAGCGAGAGAGAAAGACACAGTTGCTGCACTGCTTCAACTATCACAGAAGCTCACCCCTTCAGATGAGGACTCGGGGGTCCTTGTGTACTCAGCTAGCTGTGTGACCACCTGTCCCCTAAAGCTGGTGATTTCTAAAAACAGTATCATGTGAGCCACTGCCAAGTCCAGCCCAAATCACTGAAAATGATACCTTAAAAAAATCAATCTAACCCCTTCTTAGTCAACTTTTCTCTTTTTTGGTAAATATTTTATTTACGTATTCATTTATTGGATAGACAAAAGAAATTAAGAAGGGGAGATAGAGACAGAGAGACACCTGCATTCCTATTCTACCACTTAAGAAGCTTTTGCCTTGCAAGTGGGGCCTGGGTGCTCTTATGTATTGTAGTGTGTGCGCTCAACCAGGTAAGCCACCACCTAACCCCTTATTCAACTTTTTTCCAAGGGAGAATAATGACTAAGAGGCATCTCTGTCACAGACGATAATCATTCATCAGAGAAACTACAGACAGAAAAAGGAACAGCGAAAAATCACATTAAGTTCCTTTAACTTTAAAGACAGCCAAATTGTAGTTTGCAGTCTTTCTTCTCTAAGACCCACCCTATCATAGGGATAACAAAGACAGTATTCAGAATGTATACAATGTTATACATTATAGGTAATCAGTCATACAATAATACCTACATCATATACCACAGAAACAGCCAACAGGAAAAATAGAATACCATTTGCAACATTTGTTATCTGTGGATTAAAAAATGATTTACAACTGAATTACTCAAACTGATTAATATGACATTCTGAAGACAACACTGACACTGACAGAAGGAGTTGTAAGGCTTATCAAAGACAGCTATGCTAAGGGACGGGAGGTAGCTCATCCAGTAGAGTGCACATGTGTGAAGACCCAGTTTTGAGCCCTCAGTATTGCATCAAGCATAATAGAACGGGAAAGTTTCACAAGATGTGAATTGGTGGTGTGGTGTCCTGCTCATCTGTCTCCCTTCCATTCTGTTTCTGAGATTGAATGGAAAAAAGGAAGGAAGTAAAAGAGATATATTCCACTAGGGAGTGTTGGAATGATGCAGATGTGAAGCCCTGTAAAACCCTGGCAGGGAAGAAAAAGAGAGAAAAGAGGAGAGAGGAGAGGAGAGGAGAGGAGAGGAGAGGAGAGGAGAGGAGAGGAGAGGAGAGGAGAGGAGAGGAGAGGAGAGGAGAGGAAAGGAGGGGAGGAGAGAGAAGGGGAGGGGAGAGAAGGGGAGGGGAGAGAAGGGGAGGGGAGAGAAGGGGAGAGGAGGGGAGAGAAGGGGAGAGGAGGGGAGAGAAGGGGAGAGGAGGGGAGAGAAGGGGAGAGGAGGGGAGAGAAGGGGAGAGAAGGGGAGAGGAGGGGAGAGAAGGGGAGAGGAGGGGAGAGAAGGGGAGAGGAGGGGAGAGAAGGGGAGAGAAGGGGAGGGGAGAGAAGGGGAGGGGAGAGAAGGGGAGGGGAGAGAAGGGGAGGGGAGAGAAGGGGAGGGGGAGGGAGGGAGTGAAAAATAAAAGGAGGAAGAGAGAGAAAGAAAGAAAGAAAGAAAGAAAGAAAGAGGAAGAGAGAGAGAAAGAAAGAGGAAGAGAGAAAGAAAGAGACAAGTAGTTATAATAACACCAAGAAAGATCTCAAATCTGCATTTTAGACCTAAGGTCAGCTCGCACAACTATGTATGACACAGCTAATGAAATTTAAGAACTGTTAAAATGCATACATTTCACAAGTAGTCAAATATTCCTTGAGTGCCTGAGTCTAAGAATGTTGTGAGTACTGCATTCTCTGCTACCATGAAGCTTATGGTTTAATATGCATGAAACAGCAACAATAAAGTGCTAATTGCCTAGTACTAAACATAAGTACACATGGGATCAATTACTTGGAGAAGATTTCATGGAACAGATGGCACATGACCTAGGTCTTGATAGATAGGCACAATATGGGTAAGAGTAAAAGAGGAGAAATATTCTGAACAGGAAAGAAAACATGAAGAGCAAAAGGATGTAAAGGAATGCCACATGTTCAATAGTGAGGGATATCTAAGCAGAGGAGAGGATTATAATGGAGAAGTGTTAGGACTACGAGATGATTTCAAGTTTTGCAAGACCTTTTCAATCAAGGCAGAGAAATAAGAAGTTAGCTAAGTCCTCTAGCAAGGAAACAGTACAGATTTGGAGGCCAAGTTTTATTGATAGGATGAGGATTCTAGTAAAATGAAGTAATTCCCTGAGAATTTCCAAATCATGTAATTTTGTTACCCATGACCTAAAAACCTTGGATGGATTCACAAGTATAAAGGGTGGCGTCAGGACTACAGGGTAAGTTTTCCAACCAATGGAGCAGACTGCTGCTGGTGTTGTCTCTCTCTTTCCTTCACTCCCTCCTTCTCTCACCCATCTCTCTCTATCTCTATCATAATTTTAAAAAGAAAGAGGGAGGGAGGGAAGGAAAGAAGGAAGGAAGGAAGGAAGGAAGGAAAGAAGGAAGGAAGGAAGGAAGGAAGGAAGGAAAGAAGGCAGGAAGGGAGGGAGGGAGGGAGGGAGAGAGGAAGGGAAAGGGGAGGGAATGCCACCACCGGGCATTGTACAAACACCCAGCCCCAGCAACAACTCTGGTGGCAAACAAACAAAAAAGGGTGGTGTCAGAATACTGCCGAAGGTACTTGAGATCTATCCCTCTCTCTTAACTTGCTACTGTACACTCAAGCAATGTCCAAGTGTTGATGGGCATTTACTCCTGGGGTATGTGCTTAAGATGAAACCAATCTCTGAAATCCAGTGATCTGAAAGAATAAAATTAAATTGGGTAGATTTAATGTTCATAAGAATAGGGGAGGTGCCTGCCTCATAATTTACTAGCTACTGGAAGCAATTAAACACAGCTATAATGAATGATATACATATATTTGCCCCCAAGGTTATTGCTAGAGCTCAGTGCCTGCACTATGAATCCACTATTCCTGGAGTCCATTTATTCCCTTTTTAATGCCCTTGTTGTTTATCATTGTTGTTGTTATTATTGTCGTTTTCATTGCTGCTGTTTTGTAGGACAGAGAGAAATCGAGAAAGGAGGGGAAGACAGAGAGGGGGAGACAAAGACACCTGCAGACCTGCTTCACTGCTTGTGAAGCGATCCCCTGCAGGTGGGAAGCCAGGCCTCAAATCCGGATCCCTACACCGGTCCTTGCACTTTGTGTCTTGTGCACTTAACCCACTGTGCTACCACCTGCCCCCCCCCCAAAAAAAAAAGAAATTGCTAATAAAATGGCAAACAACACTGAGGCTCAGGAAAGCAAATTAAAAAAAAAAAAGAGTTACTAACTATAATACTAATGGAGAAGATTCAGAAGAGAGGTGTCAAATCACATAAAATAGAATAAATAAAGGGCCTACATAAAGAAAATTATCAAGGTAACGGGTATAGTATATAGATTTAAGAGCTCTAAGACTGAAAACATTAGCAAGACAAAATACTAAACCCAAAGCAAAGGTTTCATTCAATTATATTCTTTCCATTCACTAATTTGAGGCTCATTCTACTTCAGGATAAATAAACCCAAGGAATTCCTAAAAAAAATTTTAATGGTGAAATGTATATGTGTAAAGCCCCATGTCATAATGAATACATATAATAAACAGGCTAATAAAGACATCTGTAGAAATGTTTTAGGAAGGAAAAGGAAAATGTTTACTACTGTTATCTTAAAATGGAAAAGCTTTAAAAGTTTTATATAGTATATTAATTCTAAATGAAACAAAGAACTTATATTTTCTGACCTTTACTTTTCCAGTAGCAAAGGGAGATGAGAAGTAAATGAACAAGTACATCAGAAGATAGAAAGTGAAAAAATAGTTGAGATGGAAAATGCATTAGTGGACACAAGACCTACATGTAAAAAGATACAAATAAAAATTTAATGTTCAGATTCAATAAATCAAATGCATATAAATAGTATAATGAGCCTGTATTCCATTTATCTATTGTTCAGTCTTATTAAATGACTAAATCCACTTTTTCACTCTCTCTTTTATCATGGATTTTCCTTGGGGGGTAAAATCACTAGAATCTAACAAAAATCTCTCTCTCCCAAGGAAACTAAAGAGCTTCCAGAATAGGGGTAATATCTTACTAACTTGATAGCTCAATAAATGTTTCTAAGTGAATGAAGATATTTTTCTAACATCTAAGAAGTACAGGAGAAAGAGAAAAAAAAAAAGGCCTGTGGTGCATTATACCAAAGCAAAAGACTTTGGGGAGGGAGGGAAGGAAGAAAACTTTGGGGGGCTGGTACATAATAAAATTGTATGCATGTGTCAGTGACTGACCATAAAGCATTAACCACCCCAATAGAAAAAATTAAATAAATAAGTGCAAAAAAGTACTGTGGTCTTTAGGAAAAAACATAACTTTCAAGTGGACTCAAAGTACTTCAGCAGATAGCTGAAAAAAGCACTATTGTGGGGGGTCGGGCGGTGGCGCAGTGGGTTAGGCGCACGTGGCGAAAAGCGCAGGGACCGACGTAAGGATCTCGGTTCGAGCCCCTGGCTCCCCACCTGCAGAGGAGTCGCTTCACGGGCGGTGAAGCAGGTCTGCAGGTGTCTATCTTTCTCTCCCCTCTCTCTCTGTCTTCCCCTCCTCTCTCCATTTCTCTCTGTCCTATCCAACAACAAAGCAACGTCAACAATGGCAATAATAACCGCAACGAGGCTGCAACAACTAGGGCAACAAAAAGGGGGGGGAAATGGCCTCCAGGAGCGGTGGATTCATGGTGCAGGCACCGCGAGCCCAGCAATAACCCTGGAGGAAAAAAAAAAAAAAGCACTATTGTGCTTTTTCTTGTGCTGACTAGCTGAAGAGACCAGATCTTGTCACTTTAAAAATAGATCTTCACAAAATTCCTTATGGCTACAAGTCGTCTAAATTTTCAAGTCAAGATTTGTCATTAAGCATAAATATATCTGTAAATATTATGAGATTTGTTCAACAGAAATAAAGTTATACAATCTCAAGTCTTAGATGTAAATTATATCTTCCCCTCTATCTTAAGATTCAATGTCCCACTGGACAGTGTAGGATACTGTCAGTATTTCTATACTTTATCTTTAAGGTACACATATAATAGTGACTATATATATATATATATATATATATATATATATATATATATGGTGTATTGCACCAAAGTGTAAAAAAAACCCAAAAACTCTCGAGTAGGAGGGAGGGTTCAAGTCCTGGAACATGATGGCAGAAGAGGACCTAATGAGAGCTGAATGAAAATGTGGAAAACTGAGAAATGTTATACATGTACAAACAATGCTATTTTACTGATGACTATAAATCATTAACCGACTAATAAATAAAGAAAAAAGAAAAAGAAAAAAATCTGAGACCCATGAAGAGTCACTGCCTAAATATTAAATTTTTACTAACCATCTTTTATGTTTATCTTTTTTTTTTTCTTAATGTATAAGTAAACAGAATGAGAGAGATTGCTTAATTCCAGTTTTAGTAATGGACTTCTTAAAAACCTTAAGATACATATAATAGTTCACACACCATTATAAATTCAAATCCCAGCTGGGATAAGACCTGCATGTGACAAATGCCATGAGAATGGTTATTCTCACAGTATTTCTGGCACATCCAAACAGAGGAAGTCCCAAAAATCTCATGAGAAAATAAGCTCTTCTAAGACTCTCATCCCAGTTTTTTGGGCTTACTCTATATAGATAAACTTCCATAAGCCTTCAGGCTTTGGCTCTTTATCCAAATCCACTACAGCTTTGTTCCTTTAGAAGTTTACCAGTCCCCAAGATAGATGAAGTTCTCCTAGAGGTGAAGGCAAGAATTCCAACTTCCATTAAAATGGTGTCTAAATAAATGGAAGCAGGAGTTATTTTAAGAAAAGAAAATAGTAATTTAAAAGTCAAAATTTAGAAAACAGCCTATTGATGTCTATAATAATGTTGGTTTATTCTGCTTTCAGTTGTTTATTTGTGTATGGTTATTATGTTTGATAACATTACAACCCAAAACAATGAGCAGTTACAGTGGACACAGGAATTTTATCACTACTCTTCTATCAATATTTGAACGAGTTTGCATTTTTGAAAAAGGACTTACAAAAATAATTTGTAATTTTATTTTTACTTTCTATCTTTTGAATGAAAAACAACCATAGGTACTTTGGGGAAAGGAACCCTCAACATGCATATTAACATACAGTACTACTTGCATGGTATGATCTGACATATTTTCAAAATGCTTATCATCAATGCAATTTTTCCAAAATATTTTTCTCAGATATTATACTGCAAAAACAATGAGGGGGGACATGGATTAAATAGAGAATAAAGGTAAAGTAATAAAATAACAATGGGCTTTGTTGTAGCACCACAGGAACAGCTTATCAGATCAGTTTTGCAAAGAGGAATATTTCCAAAGCAGTCATCATTAACGAACTCACTTCCACATGAGGCAGAAAAAAAAGAAAAAAGAAAAAGAGAAAAGAAAAAGACAGAGTCTGAAAACTCCGGACAAAAGAAATCCCTGCAGACAAAGTAAAAACAAATTAAAAGACCCATTATAAAACACAGATGCTACAAGGAAAATAAACTTTCCAAGATTTACAGGGCTTTGACAAACTCGAACATTTGTGGAAAAGACATCAGTAACAACTCCCAGGTAATGTGGCTGCAAAGCTAGACTCCTTTCTGTTTTATCTTTACCCTTTCTTCAGAAGCTGCCAGGATGGTATTCTTAGCTTCTGAATGTAGTGATGTGAGAACATGAGAATTTGGCAACCTGCCAGCTGCAAGAAATTTCTAAAGCCACAAGATGCTGAAAATTCTGACCATTCTAGATGATGTTAAATTGTCAACTCAATACAAGTCTATTTATCTATGTGCGCACTTTCTTTTAAAGTACAGACAACAAAAGGCACAAATGTTAGTATATGTCTTTACCCCATCCCTGTTAAAAAATTGTCCTGTCCAGCCATACAGGAAGCCAAGGAGAATAAAAGCAGCTAGACTGACATTAAGCAGCAGTCAGGGAGGTGGCTCAATGGTAGAGAACCAGATTTGTGTATGTGAGGTTCTGGGTTCAATCCCTGGCATCATACAAGGCCATGTGGTGCAATGGCCACTTTTTATCTCTTAAAATAATTAATAAAACAACATTAAGCAATTGAAGGGTCAGAGTTGTTGATCAGAAAGTATCTTAAAACAGTACTACATCAATGAGAAAGAAATATTTTTGTTAGACGTTTCCTCTTTTTTTTTTTCCCCTCCAGGATTATCGCTGGGACTCAGTGCCTGCACTACAAATCTACTGCTCCTGTGGCCATTTTTTCAATTTTTTTTTTATATGACAGAGAGAAATTGAGAGGGCAGGGGAAGACATGGAGAGATAAAAGATACCCACAGGCCTGCTTCAACACTTGTGAAGCAAACCCCCTGCAGGTGGGGAGCCAGGCTCTCAAACCGGGATCCTTGCACTTGGTAGTTAACCTGGTGCATCAGCGCCGGGACCCTTGTTATAGATTTTTAGAGATACAAAGTAAGATATTTGCTTAATCCCCCAATAAAGAAATTAGAAAATATATTTGCTAATAGGGATCAGAGGGTATAAAAGTAAAAAAAAAAAAAAGTGGAATAAAGGGAACCAAATAAAGCATTTAAAAGATAAAGAAACATTGTCTTTTGTTGTCTTTAAGAATGCAAGAAAAGGGAAATCGGGCAGTAGCACAGCAGATTAAGCGCATGTGGCGCAAAGCGCAAGGACTGGCATAAGGATCCTGATTCAAGCCCCCCCGGCTCCCTACCTGCAGGGGAGTCCCTTCACAGGCTGTGAAGTAGGTCTGCAGGTCTTTCTCTCCCCCTCTCTGTCTTCCCCTCCTCTCTCCATTTCTCTCTGTCCTATCTAAGAACTATGACATCAATAACAACAACAATAATTACTACAACAACAATAAAAAAGGAGGGCAACAGAAGGGAAAATAAATAAAAATTTTAAAAAAGAATGCAAGAAAAACATAAAACTAAAAAGGATTCACTTGTGTAAAAATATTTTTTTAAAACAGTAAAAGAAAGCCAAAAGAGAGAGAGAGAGAAGCACAACTAAAAAGCACAACTGACCCATGGGAGAGGACTGTTATTAGGTCTGCATTATTGTCTCTTTTCTCTACCCTTATCATTGACAGAGATATTACTCATTTAAGTCTTCCAATTTTCAGGTTTACAATAGGAACTGTCCCACAACTGGGACAGTAATTAGACTTCTACAATAGTATCCAATTCTGGACCCATTTGATATTCACTTAGGCATGATCTCATCTTACCATGTGCAAAGTCCTGGGTTCAAGTCCCAGCACCACATGAACACACCATGGATGGCACTGATGGAGATCCAGAAAAGTTCCAGTGATACAGTGTTTCTCTTCCTTAGTGTGAGTCAGTTCTCTCTCTCCCCCTTCTAAGAATAAAAAGAACTGGACCCAGGTTGTCACTCAGCAATATGGCATATGAGCCAACTCACTGCCCAAAAAAGTGTCCAATTCAGTCCTCACCTACCCATACACTTAGCCACAAGATCCACTTTTGTTCTAGATGGTGAGTGTCCTCAGTACCCATAATTGACTAATATTTTGAACTCCTAAAATTTGAAATTTGAATAAGACACATCAAAAGGCAATGTCAAATTGACAACATGGCACTCATAAAAAGACAATTTGATAGGAAGATCCATAATGCCAGATATTCCATCATTTTTGCCCTACTTCCACAATTTACCTAGTATAAGACTTCAGATAATGACCTTGGAGGTCACACAGCAGAGAAAACTTGGGTAGGTGAGGTCCCAAATTCAATACCTAGACTGGTATATGTCAGGGGCAATGCTATGGTTCCCCACATCCCCCTTTAATAAAAGAATTAAAAAATACTTCATATTATTGTTTGGTTTTTTAATATCATATCTCTACAGAACAAAAAACTGAGTAATTAATACATTAGGAGGTGTGTGTGTGTGTGTGTGTGTGTGTGTTCTTTTCCCTTTCCAAAAGACCAAAAACTTTTTGTCTTCTTTTAATAACCTGTTGTTGAATTGATAAGGCTAAAAAAATCTGAACTATTCCCGGAACATGATGACAGAGGACCTAGTGGGGGGTTGTATTGCTATATGAAAAACTGAGAAAGGTTATGCATGTACAAACTATTGCATTTACTGTCAGTTGTTACTGGGAAATTGTGCAGATGCAGTCACATCTGCCATGTTGTCCTCTCAGGCTATTGCTAGTTCCCACAAGAGTTGGGACATTCTCGAGAGTTGGGACATTCTCAGAGCGCCTGTTCCGCCATGTTGTGCCCTCAGGCATTGTCAATTCCCTGTGATAGTTGGAGTGCTATGGTCACTCCTCCCCCTCCCCATTCTCATGAGAGTTATTATCCTACCATGGAGTGCTGTGGTTACTCCTCCCCCTTCTCATTCTCGTGAGACCTAGCAATAGCCTGAGGGGACAACATGGCAGATGTGACTGCATCTGCACAATTTCCCAGCAAATCGTAAAACATTAATCCCCCAATAAGGAAATAAAAAAAAACCTGAACTATACCAATGAATTTAACTAAGTTAACTGTCATTGAAAGCTCTTGAAGACTAGACTCAGTTAAAAAGATAACAAAGGTCGAGCCACTGGGTCCCCACCTGCAGGGGAGTCTTTTCACAGGCTGTGAAGCAGGTCTGCAATTGTCTATCTTTCTCTCCCCCTGTCTTCCCCTCCTCTCTCCATTTCTCTCTGTCCTATCTAACAGTGACGACATCAATAACAACAACAATAAAAACAAGGGCAACAAAAGGGAAAATAAACAAATAAAAAATTTTAAAAAGATAACAAACGGGGGCGGGCAGTAGGGCAGTGGGTTAAGTGCACATGGCCCAAAGCGCAAGGACCCGCCTAAGGATCCTGGTTCGAGCACCCGGCTCCCCACCTGCAGGGGAGTGGGGAGTCGATTCACAGGTGGTGAAGCAGGTCTGCAGGTGTCTATCTTTCTCTCCCCCTCTCTGTCTTCCCCTCCTCTCTCCATTTCTCTCTGTTCTATCCAACAATGATGACATCAACAACAACAACACTAATAAATACAAAAAAAACAAGGGTGACAAAAGGGAAAATAAATAATAAAAAAAATTTTTTTGAAAAAAAGATAAGGAAGCCCTTTTTGAAACAACCAGTACAAGTGTGGTCCCTAAAAGTTAAAGATGCTGCTTGACTCTTCTTAGCCATATAACATTAAAAGTTTTCTCAGTCAAAAACATCGGATGACTATTTGGCAAAATAAAACAGAATTATTTCAGAATATAAAATGTCTCCTGTGAAAATAAAATTTTCTAAACACAGATTGCTTCATGTTGTAATAATGAGTCTATTTATCTCCTTTCTCCTCCACCCCCTCTCTCTCACTCTCTCTTTTCCTCTTTCCTAGAGAATATAAAACTTCCCAGCTGCTGTTCTAGGACTGTCACCCTCCTTTTTGACCTTTTTTGAGGCGTATTCCAGTATAATCTGTAATCTACTCAAATAGGAAAAGGAAACAGCGCCTGGTGAGAAGCTGTGCCTTCTGACCCACATAGCAAACTGGGTGGAAGCAATGCTTGTTCACAGGAACCAAGGCGAGCAGAACACACAATTCAAAGAAAATGAATAATATATGCATATTTTTAAAAGACTGTTAACACAACAATCACGCTTAAGTGACAAAGTTCAAGACAAATAGAGTTCAAGGACAGTTCTGGTGATGCACTCACTTGCTTTAACTTGTGGGGAAGTGATAGATACTGAAGTGAAAATAATGCAAATACATCAAGCACAACACTGTTGCTTTTCATCTAAAAGACACACAGAATTACAGGTTTTTTGAGACTACATGGAAAAGTAGGAGTGTAAAAGAAATCTTCCACAAAATTGGCTTGAAAACAAGAATCCAATCTAGACTGCCACGATCAGCAGGAACCCTCCTCCAAGAAAAGACTGAAGTTTTTCATGAGATTGCCATCACTTCTCCCTATCTCATACAAGTAGCATGCATGGAACTTTGCAGTGTGACTTATTCAATGTTAATAGAATTAAAACTTGGGGACTATAGGTGACTCACTTAGTAGAGCACATGTGCTACTATGCACAAGAACCCAGGTTCCAAGTCCCTATCCCCACTTGTGGTGGGTCAGGGTGATTGGGGAAGTTTCCCAAGAGTGCCGCAGGAGTCTCTTCTCTCTGGTTCTCTTGCATTCATTCACTCTCTCTTCTCCCTACATATTTCTGGCTCTCATACTTTATCAAGAAAGAGAGTGTGGGAATGAGAGAAAGAGAGAGAGAGAAGGAGGAAGAGTGGAAGGAAGAATAGAAAAATGAAGGGAGGAATGGGTTGGGGGAGAAATAGCCACTAGGAATGGTGGGGTGATACACTCATCCATCTATAACTAGTGACCAAAAGCAAAACAAAAGGGGGGTAGTAATTAAACTTCACAATCTGGAGAAATAAAGTTACACAAATTATGAAATAACTACTTATAGATACATATCAATATAGATTTATAAATAAACAATTTCATAGGTGGATTTTCTAATTTGAATATATTTTTAAAATATTTATTTATTCCCTTTGTTGCCCTTGTTGTTTTATTGTTGGTAGTTATTATTGTTGTTGGATAGGACAGAGACAAATGGAGAGAGAAGGGGAAGACAGAGAGGGGGAGAGAAAGATAGACACCTGCAGACCTGTTTCACCGCCTGTGAAGTGACTCCCCTGCAGGTGAGGAGCCAGAGGCTTGAACCAGGATCCTTAGGCCAGTCCTTGAGCTTTGCGCCACCTGCACTTAACCCGCACACTACCGCTCAACTCCCTGAATATATTTTTAACAGTTAATTATTGTCCTAGTATACTCTCAACTATTCCAGTACATCAAAAACAAACTTGATAAATTAAAACTCTGATATTTTATAATTAATAAAATTAACTTGCTATAACTGTATATATAAAAAGTGAACAATCTATGAAAATGACACAAAAAAAGAGGTTTAGAGGGTTGGCAAAGTAGATCACTTATGCTGCTTTGCCATGTGGGCAAGCCAGGTTTGAGATCAACCCCACCTCACTGAAGGAAGCTTTGGTCAATCCGCCTCTGTACTCCCCCCCCCCCCTTCTGCCTGCCTGCCTGCCTTTATTTAAAAAGGAAGGTATGAGGGGCAGAGGGGGCTTAGCACAAGAAGTATTGGGATACAAATCTAGCCTAGAAAGGGAGATGAAAAGATCAGAAATCAAAAGCTATCTTTATAAGATTCAAGAGTAAAGACAATGAAAATATAAGAGATTTCTTTTTAAAATCGAGAAATAGGGTTTAGAGATAAAATCAGAATGAGGACAGGAAATAATATATTACTGGAAAATATTTTAACTACATTTCCTCTCTACTATATTTGTGATGTGCTTTACTCTTAATCACACAGCCACCCAATTTTTTAAGTGAATAAACAAAAGCAACCCCATATATGTGGGAAATTTATTACCTTAAATTATCATTTACAGGGCATTTTAAGATTTAGTAAATTTATCAATTGATAAACTATCAATACTTAATAAATTTTAACTATTTTAAAAACTAGCATTAACTTCAATGATGAAAAGTCAAACAAAGCAATAAACACACTACATTTGACCAAACAATAGACAAAACAAACATTGAATATAAATAAGAAAAAGAATAGAAAAGGACCTTGTAACTTTTCTTTTAAGACTTTAAAATTCAACTTACTCCTAAGCCTAGCATACCTAAACATTCTCAAATGTCCCACTACTCTGAATCAAACTGAGAGTTTTGGAAATAACTGCTCAGAAGTGAGGAAATTTAATCCCAGGGAAAATTAACCAGAATAGAAAAAAAATGATAATAGTCTAATTTGGGGTTTAAATGAACTCACCAAAGCATAAACAAGTACTAAAATTATTCAGTCATATATCCCCTGAACACCTAGCCATGAATCTTATATCATGTCAATGGAGCAAACAGAATATTCACTGTTCAAGGGAAATAATACAGAAAAATGCCTGTATTATACACTTAACAAAACTTCTTTAATGTAAGACGTGGAAGAATTGGGAGTAGCTCTGAAATAAAAATAAATGGAAACAAGATAAAAAATGGGAAAACTACAAATTTAAGTTGTGTATTTTTAGAGTTTGAAGGTTCAAGATAAACCAACTTGCAGATCTTGCCCTTTTTGAAAAACATTTAAATTCTGTAATAAGAAAATTACATATTCAAATCAAATATCCTCTTTTGAGTAATTATAGTAGTAAAATGCAAGCAACTTTCCTAACAATGAAAATTATATAAAACAAAACAGCAATAGCAAAGACTCCTCCCCACAACCTTCTTTCTACTCTCCCAGCCCCCACCCCACCATGGAAGCCTTCCTTCTTTTTACCCACGACTGTTAAGGATATTTTCTGGCTCTATTTCAGCATCATGACTCAGGTCATGAGAAGTGTCAAAGATGCATTTCCTTCAGATGGGAAAGAGAAACATATTTAACAACCATACAAAGATGGGAGTACAATGCAAAAAGGCCAAATCAGCATTTTTGACAGCAGAGAAGATAAAACCTTTTATATCCACATATATTTTATTTCCAGCTTAAAAACATTTAAATGTCTTTCAATCAAAATATACTCACATGTTCTGCTTAAGAAGAAAACAGGAAACTCATACACAATTTAGCTACCATAAGAGAATTGCTCTCAAAAAGTAAAAGCAAAGGAATCTAGCTACAACACGTGAATATCAGTAAACAATTCAAGTTCTTGTTTTCTTCAGTTATTCTTCCCAAAAGCAAAGGCCATGACCATGTGCATGTAAAAACTCTTCTGAAAGCCCCTGAGATTGGAAAGTACAAAGTGCAGTGATAACACGAATCCACTGCTCCTGTTAGGCATTTTTCTTCTATTCATTTTTGTTGCTAGAGACAGAGAGAAATTGAGAGGGGAGGGAGAGAAAAAGGAGAGAGAACAAGAGACACCTAAAGAACTGCTTCATTGCTTTAACTTCCCCCCTAGGACTTGAAACTGGGTCCTTGCATAAAGTAACATGTGCACTTAACCATGTGTGCCACCATTCAGTCCCCTGCCTCTCCAATTTTTACCAAACGGAATTTTAAAAAGTTTCAATTTAGCTAAAACAGAACTTTCATATAATTTTAATTAATTTCCTCACCAGAAAAACAAAGCAATGCTAACATGAAAATAAGATTCTCTTATTCTAATCAGCAGGCTAATTTAGTCACCACCATCCAAACCTTACCCCAACCAGGATTCCTTTACGGGGAAGTTGACCAGTGTAAGTGTCCAAATAGTACTGATTAAGGTCCCATGATAAATTGTCAGTACTACTTAATGGACCACTAAGTGGGAACAATAATTATAATTTCTCATGTTCAAAAAGCTTCTAATCTGTTCTGTAGTAGTAGTCTACTGCTTCTTTAAACTAAAATGAGTTAAAGAAATAAACTTGCCCCCAAGTAAAAGACTCTGGGGTGGCTGGGTGGGGAGAATACAGGTCCATGAAGGACGATAAATGACATAGTGGGGGTTGTATTGTTAAATGGGAAACTGGGGAATGTTATGCATGTGCAAACTATTGTATTTACTGTTGAATGTAAAACATTAATTCCCCAATAAAGAAATAAATTTTAAAAAAATAAAATAAAATAATGAATAAGAACTCCAACACAAAATAATGATGAACAGTCAAAGATACCTAAACTTACAGGTCAGTATTCTGTTTCAGTCAGTCTAAGGTTGAGCTTGGGCATCAGCATTCTTTTACTTAATCTAGGCAAATCAGACTTTACAGAGCTGAGAATCATACTCTAACATGAAAGGTTATGATCACACACAAAAATTGAGAAATGACCGTAGAGGAAACACGTAATCCAAGGAGCAAAAAAAAAAAAGTTCAAAGTGGCTAGGGTAAAAGATCAACTGCCTGTCTGAAGCTCTCTGTTCAGTTCCTGGCGTCACATGTACTGGAGTGCTGCTCTGGGGTGTTCTCTAGCTCTCTCAATGCTAGCGCATATGAAATGAATCCTTTTAAAAGCTCTAACAACTTCACTAAGACATAAGTAAGCACATTTCTAAAATTAGAAGATAATGTGATTATAAAGGAAGCATTCAGATAAAATGATATTAAAAACATGTTGCAGAAATAAAATTGCACCAAGAAACTTAGAAAAGAAAACCGGTGATAGTCTCAAAAAGACAGATGGGAGGATAGAAAGCAGAGTGGTCCAGGAGGTGGCTAAGCACTGGACTCTCAAGCATGAGGTCCTAAGTTCCATCCCCAGAAGCACATGTACCAGAGTGGTTCTTTCTCTCTCCCTCCTCTTTGTCATTAATAAATAAAATCTTAAAAAAAAAAAAAAAAGGATAGAAAGTATCAAGGGTGGTGAAGCAGGTCTGCAGGTGTCTGTCTTTCTTTCCCCCTCTCTGTCTTCCCCTCCTTTCTCCATTTCTCTCTGTCCTATCCAACAATGACATCAGTAACAGCAATAATAATAACCACAACAATGATAAAACAACAAGGGCAACAAAAAGGGAAAAAATGGCCTCCAGGAGCAGTGGATTTGTGGTGCAGGCACTAAGCCCCAGCAATAACCCTGGAAGCAAAAAATAAAAAACAAAAATAAAGGATAAAAAGTTGAAAGTAAAGTTAGCAATTCAGTGTAGCAGACCCATTACTCAGTTGATATGATTTCCAGAAGAGGGCGAAAAATAAAACAGCTGGGAAACAAATATGAAAAAGAAGTCTTTGGGGGAAGGACATCTGAAAGTACGGAAGGGTGAGGCAGGAGAACGATGGTTTTCACTGCAACACTGTGGGAGCATTTGACATTTATAGTAAAAATATGTGTTAGAAATAAGTTCTATTAAAAAGCAAGCAAAAGTTCTAGCATCAGGGACATAGTGGAGCAGCAGCACACAGGAACTGCATGTGAAAGACCCCTAGCAATATCAACATTCAGAGCTGAGATGTGCTCAGGTAATAAAATAAAAACATGGTAGAGGGGGAGGTGGGAGGAGGAGCATAATGATTATAAGAAAAAATTTTATGCCCGAGGCTCTGATGTTCTAGGTTCTTCCCTCAGCACTGCCATAAACCATAGCTGAGCAGTACTGATAAAAAAAAAAAAAAGCAAAATCAATAAAATTCTTCTGAGAAGTGTTAATAGAAAAGAGTAGAGATTAACTAATTCCTAATAATGGCTCTCAATAGTGGGACTTAATCATTGATCTCCCTTCAAGTACAGAAATAACAAGTCCTTGAAAATAAAAATATAAAGAATCTCAGAACCAAACGTTCAGAACATATTGATTCCACTTACTTAAATGATATAACTTTTAAAAAGTGCATCTATTCAACCTGAATTCATTCATGGGAGAAATAGGTGTTTAGATATAGCCCTATAAAGTAGATTATCAATAGTAGTAATGTATTTTAAAAGTCTGATTCCCTAATAATAGTTCGAATAAATCATGTAAAGTGAAATAAAAATTCTGTTGGATTATTATCAGATATCAGCATCCCTAGTACACACATGCCATAGCTGCCATGAGTCCAACCATAAGAAAGTTTGGAAAATATTGCCCTCTAGAGGACTGTCTCATTAACTATTTAAATAAATAAACCTGGAAACCAAGAGTTCCTGATTTCACAACATAGCAAATAGAGAGACAATACAAAATATTTCATGAGCAGTAAAAAGCAAAACAAGAAAGTCTAGAGCCCCAGAGACATCTCAGCATTAGACAGGATCTTCATGGCTATGGGGACAGCCGTAAGCTAGAGCTGAGCAATGATCTCTCTGTTCTCTCTCAATCTCTTTCTCAAAAAAACAAAGACATCTAAAAAAAGAAATTATATTTAACTCCAATTGATTACTATCTTATCTGACTTTTTAAAGTAAATCACCCCTAAAGTGTAGTATACCCCAAGGAGAAAAACAAATAGAATATTAAAGTAGAAGAAAGTCAATTTTATAGCACTAAACTCTGAAGTATAATTTAGAGACAATATTGAGTTTTGAAGCTTCTCAGGGGTCATTTTGTTTTTCTCAGAAACTGCTATCTGAACATTCCTCTCAATTTTGTTGTAAATTTAAAATAGTTGTAAAAATAAAATTGATGTAAAAGTTACACTCTATTCAATAAAGTTTTTTCCTAGTGCATCTGAAATGAATGCACTTTGTTTGCAGAAATGAATTATGAAATCACTTCTTTCAAACCACCTTACCAATAGGGGCTGGACAATGGTGCACTTTACTATGTGCAAGGACCCAGGATCAAATCCCCACCCCCAACTGCCAGGGGAAATTTTACAAGTAATGGAACAGTGATGCGGGTATCTCTCTTATTCCTACTTTCTCCCTCTCAACTTCCCTATCTATCAAAAAAAAAAAGAAAGAGATACATTTAAAAAAATTTTTTTTAAATCATCACCAAAAATAGAAGAGTGGTTTTGCAGGCACCAAGTCCCAGCAACAGCCCTGGTAACAGAAACAAAAAACATCAATCCACTTTCCCTGAAACCTCATTTGTTTTTTTCTGATAAACTAAAAGAGACATGGAATTATTTAAAATAAATACAATTTTGGTGTATAGTAAATTTCAAAACCAACATAATACTAAAGTAACATTTTTTAGGAAGATGAACTTACAAAAAATTTAATTCACAAGGAAGACTTTATTGGATTTATAAAGAATAAATTAGAAACAAACTTCATTTGAACTAGAATAACATACATGCTACTAGTAAAAGGCCAGGTACTAAACTAAGATAGCCTAAAACAAAATTTTTTAGTCATTTAACATGTATATACTATATGTAAACTCTGTGTCATATGAGGCATAAAATTTAAAGCAGAGCTACAGTGCACATGATTGATTTTTCTTGGCAAAAATTAAAACATACGAATGAAAACTTCAATCCACAAGTAAACAGTAAAGTGGAAAGAGAAGTCAAGAAACATCATATTATTATTGATTGTCTTAAGTAGATGAAACTATGTAAGACTGAAATGCGTGGCTGCTTTTAAAAAACTAAGTAATTACAATAAACCATCAAATGAAAGCTATAAACAATCTCTGAGTGGTAAAATGAATGTATCATATAGATGCTAAAAAGAAAAGTGATGCTAACAGTTACTTAAAAGCACTTTGCTAAAATATGGAGGCCTGTAGTCTAAGAAACAGAGGTTATTCTAATGGTCTCTAAACTCTCACCAAACTATTTTTATTTGAAAGAAGTCAAATCTGAAGTTCAGATGCCAGAAGTTGTGATTCAATGATTACTCTTCCCTGACAACATATGAGTTAATGGGAAAGGAGATACTTCCAGGAACTCTGGAGAGCTGTAGAAGTAAATCCAAAATCCTGTTACCTCAATAGTAAAAGCAAGGGGAAAAAAAAAAACAAAACGCCTTGAAAACCCTATCAACTGATAAATGACACATTCTTGAACCAAACTTGAAACTCGTATTTGTTCAGGCTCAAAACAGGCACACTTATCAAGCTATATTTCCTGATGAATGAGATTAAAATGAACAGAAATATGAAAAAGATCAAGCAATATTGCCTTCACTTTCAGTTTTGTATTGGGACTCCGCCTATTTTAGCAACAAAATCACAAGTAAAACTACCAATGCTGAATCCAGTAATACTACAAAAACCTATACATATAAGTACATAATTACATTTTATCCATCCATTATTTAGTAAGTTAATTTACTCATGTTCTAGGTAAGAAATACTATTCAAAAATATGAAAATTCAACACGTAAAAATTAATCAGTTTCATATACCATCTCAATAACAAATAATATCAATAATGACATCAGCTAATCTTTTACAATTTGATATATGCCAATTACTATTCAAAGTGCTTTCTTTGATCATCATCAGAATAACTCTCTAAGGTAGGTGACAGACAAATAGGAATCTAACGTTTCCGAAGCCTTAGGAAATTAACAAGGATAGATTCTAACCCCAGACAGTCGGAGTCTTTCAACAGGCACATTTAGCAAGTTAAGCTTACCATTAGACACCGTAAAAAATAAAAAGAAACAGTAAACAATAAGTACAGACAAAAAACAAGCAAGTAACTAAAGTTAGACATTCCAGTTTAAGAGGGAGTAAGTGCATCATGAACTGAACTTATCTGGACTTCAGTGATGCTTTCGATATGAATCTAAATAAACTCATATATTGGAACAAGATACTAACGTAGGAAAGCAACAGTTAAGTAGTACAACTTGCTTTGGGCACAAATTACAGTAGAAAAATCTTTTTCACCTAACAAAAATTTACTAACAGGTAAAAGAAACATCTGTTCTCCTAAAGGACTAATTCCTCTCACCTTGCTTCTATAGAACGCCGAAATCTACACTCGTCCTCAATTCCTATTTCCATGGGAAAACAGAAGTGATCTTCTCTTTCCTCTTTGATTGTCTTTTTTTTTTTTTCCTTCTGCTTCCCTTTATAGCAATGTTCCATAAAAGATGTGTTAATACTAATCTTGAATTTCTCTCTTCTTATTCTGAGTAAAATCACAACTACCAGATCTTATTACTACATATAAAAAAAAAACACCTCTATTTTTCCTTTTTTTTTTTCGTATTTTATTTGACAGGAGAAAGAAGGAGGGGGAGAGAGACAGAGACACCACTCATGAAGCTTCCCCCCTGCAAGTGGAGAGCAGGGGCTTGAGCATGGTAATGTGTGCACTTAGCCAGGTACCTCACCGCCTGACCCCACACAAACGGTCTTATCAAAGTCATAGGTCCTCTACATGATTAAATTTGATGGCACTCTTTTTCAGTCCTATCTTATTTTTTTAACTTATGTATTTACTTATTTTCACAAGAACACTGTTTAGCTAGGGATAGTAATGTTGCAGGGTACTGAACCTGAGACATCAGAGCATTAGAAATAAGGAAGGGTCTTTTTGCATAAATATTATGCTATCTTTTCCACTCTCCTTATCTTCATTTATCTAGCAATAAATTTTAAAATATTGAGCACTCCATTTTCTCAAAGAAATATCCTTCAACTTTCAACTTTATGTCTTCCAAACATTTACCCTCAGGGTTTTCACTAAAATTCAGGCTTACAAAACCAACTACAAGGAAATTTAATTAAAAAGTATGTCTAAAACTCCCAATCATGTTGTTGTGCTCAAAATTATCTTAACCCTCTGGATTTCTTATTTCACGTGATGGCAACTTCATCCTTCTAGCAGTCTGAGTTAAAATCTTACCGATTTCTCTGTCTGCTGTCTCCTACCATAATTAGCATACAGTGCACTAGGAATTCTAGTGGCCTTACCATAAAAATATATCAATAATACAGTTAAAAATCACAATCTCCACTATAAACAACTCAGTCAATCCTTGTATTTTCTCACTTCAATTTCTGTCATACTCTCCAAACCGTTCTAAGATTCTACCCTTATCACATACAGACTGTACAGTCTCTATAGAGATCACCATTATGATCCTGTCAAAAGACAGTCTTATCATGACATTCTTATTCTCAACATTCTCCACAGCTTCTCCATCTCACTCATAGTAAAAGTCAAACACTGATATGATCTGGCCACATTTCCTCTCTGGCTTCACCTTCTACAATGGACCTGACACATTGTACTTCAGTCAGACTGGTCTCATTACCTTTCCTTAAACACTTCAGCACATGCCCAGCTCAGGAATTTAATACTGGCTGTTCCTTTGCCTGGAATTTGTTCTTCAGCTAGCTACCTGACTTTTTTTTTTTTTAACATACTTTATCAACTTTTTGTTCACATTTCCACATATCATCATCTCAACAATACCTGCAGGAGACATTCCATATTCAAACTACAATCCTGTCCTGCCATAACCTACTACCCTTTCACTCTTTTTTTTTTTCTCCGTAACACATTAAACTACCTACCTATCCACTCAACTCACCCGATTTATTTATTGTACTCTACTAGATACTTAGTAGAACTCAGTTACAGAGGAACTGGGGTTTTTGTTGTTTGTTTGTTTCATTTGATAGAACAGAAAGAAACTGAGATGGGATGGTCAGGTAGAGAGAGTGAGAGACACAGAGAGACACCGACAGCACTTGCTTCACCACTTGTGAAGTTTTTCCCCTGCAGGTGGGGGCCAAGGGCTTATACCCAGGTCCTTTTGCATAGTGACATGTGTACTCAACCTGGTAAACCACCACTTCTTTTCTCTTTGCTTATTGATATTTTCCAAAAAATTCAGGAATGGTTGTTAGATATAGTAACTGGTTAGTAAAATCAACTAGTAACAGTTGTTACTATGCGTTGACTAAGTGAATATAGGTTACAGTGTTAAAAGGAAAAATTATATTACTATGAATGAGAAGCTCTTTGCTCTGACAAGTACTGATTTAAATATAAATTGTTTCTATAAGAAGAAAACTGTTTGAAAAATTTGGGTAAGAGGTTTACCACACCCTTTTTATGACATACTATGCGAGGTACAAGATAGAAACATATGCTTAAAAGTATAAGCATATAAAAATGTTCTTCGTGCAGATCAGTCTAATAGGAGACACAGAAGTGTCAACGAGCAATTAAAATATTATAACAGAAGCATGAACAGAGTGCCAATAATAAGGCTGACACAGATGATGCAACACCAAGAGCTATTTAACATAGCTTAGAGGGAGAAAGTGATATTTTTAGTTAGATCATAAGGAAGTATGGTTTTAATAGCCAAACAGATAAAAGCCACTTCAATTAGAGGAAAATATACAAGTACTGAAAGTGTCAAGAATTAATACATGTGGCACATTAAAGAAAAAAACATAGAAATTTAAGTATAGTGGAACACAGCTGGAAATAATAGGGGGGTTCCTAGAATATTCTAAAGTTATTATGAGATTATGTATTTTTTTGTGGTCCAGGAGGTGGCACAGTGGATAAAGCATTGGACTCTCAAGTATGAGGTCCTGAGTTCAATCCCCAGCAGCACATGTACCAGAGTGATGTCTGGTTCTTTCTCTCTCTCCTCCTATCTTTCTCATTAATAAATAAGAAAATCTTTATAAAAAATCTTTAAAGATGTTAAGATTATATATATTATTATCAGACAGTGCTCAGCTCTAGTTTATTGTGGTACAGGGGATTGAACCTAGGAATTTGGAGCCTCAGATATGAAGTTTCTTTGTATAACTATCATTCTATCTCCCCAGCCCAAAATGATATAATTTAATCAGATCTTAAATGGAATATCACATTTGCAATTTATAGAAAATATCTGCATTAGTAAAGGGGAAAAAAAGAATCTTTTAGTACTAAATAATGATAAGGGGTTCTTAATCATTTTTGTGACATATACCCTTTGGACAGTCAAGGAAAGTCTTAGACTGTCTCAGAATAATACTTAACTACTTATAAAGCCACTGAAGTAAAGATAAAACATTTACAAAGGAAGCAAGCTTTGCTGAAGTATATTTATCTTTTTTTAAAATATTTATTTTATTTATTTATTCCCTTTGTTGCCCTTGTTGTTTTATTGTTGTAGTTATTATTGTTGTTGTTATTGATGTCGTCATGGAGAGAGGAAGGGAAGACAGAGAGGGGGAGAGAAAGACAGACACCTGCAGACCTGCTTCACTGCTTGTGAAGCGACTCCCCTGCAGGTGGGGAGCCGGGGCTCAAACAGGGATCCTTATGCCCGTCCTTGTGCTTTACACTACCTGCGCTTAACCTGCTGCGCTACAGTCTTTTAGTTAAAAGACTCCCTTCTTTTTTTTTTTTTTTTAACTATAACCAGGAAACTGCTCAAGCAAGTAGACTGAGAGTGGTGTTCTAGTTCTTTCACTCACTTGAAACTTTCTATCTCATGAAATTAGTAAAATAAATCTTACAAAAATAGTTTTAAATTCTAAGTTGGCTAATCATAATACATGTAATACGTGCTAAACCTTAAATACTAGTACATCAGAGGATCACATGTGCAGGTCATATTGTAATTTTAAAGCAATGATGAAGATGATGCATCAAAATTTATTTCATTAATTCAAGCTACTTCAGGATAATATATATGAATAACAATGGGAATGTGTATGAGAATATTTGCATTTTTATTGGTGACAATATTACAGTATTGTTACTGCTTTAGTGACGTATTGTCCTTGCACTTCACACTATGTATTGTCTATATTCATAATGAAATGAAATGCTTACATCATTTGGCTAGGTTATAGGAGAGTAAACATAATGTTTACATTGCTTTTTTTTTTTTTTTTTTTTTGCCAGAGCACTGCTCAGCTCTGGCTTATGGTGGTGTAGGGGATTGAACGTGGGACTTTAGAGCTTCAAGCATGAGACTCTCTTTGTATAACCATAATGTTATATTCCCTCACCCTACAAGATGCAATTTTATTCCTAACCATATTTATGAATCTCAAGAGCCTCTCATAGATTAAGGTTCAGACAAGATAAAAAATGAGAGATATTTAAAGATATATTAAAAATATACTTAAAATAAATAAACACCCTATGTTAAGTTAAAAAAAAAAAGTGAATAGATAAAATAATCCTAACCTAAACTGGACTGATTCCAGAGAGTAAAAAGGAAATATCCCTAGATCAACTGTTATTTAACAGTTTCCTTTACTTTGCTAAAAAGAGCACAGACAAACAATGGTAACACAGCCAAAGGATGATTCATTTTCAGACGAAGCCCTCCCTGTTCAAAGGTTTACATTGTTTTTGACCAGCAGCACAGTGTTTACCCACACAAATTGTAAATACATCATTTTTAGAACTTACCAACAACAATAGCCATTTTGCTCTGACATGTAAGAAATATAAAGAACATGAAGAAAAAACACTATTCTAATGTCTACATTAAAATTAAAAATAGAGTTATGGAGTGAAATTCCAACACACAGAACTTTATGGCATACTGTCATAGAAAATGCCTTCTTGGGTAGTGCAGCGGGTTAAGCGCTGGTGAAAGCAGTGAAGTAGGTCTGCAGGTGTCTATCTTTCTCTCCCCTCCTCTTTCCATTTCTCTCTGTCCTATCCAAGAATTATGTCATCAACTACAACAACAGCAATAATAACTACAACAATAAAACAACAAGGGAAACAAAAAAATAAATAAATACATAAAAAAAGAAAATGCCTCTTTTTGCAAAAATATGAAAAGCAGTGAAACCATAAGTCTAAAAGAAAGTGGGGGCAGAGGTAGATAGCAAAGAGACTCTCATCGCTGAGGCTCCAAAGTCCCAGGTTCAATCCCCTGTACCACCATCAGCCAGAGCTGAGCAGTGCTCTGGTAAAAAAAGAAGGAGGAGGAGGAGGAGGAAGAGGAGGAGGAGGAGGTGGAGGAGGAAGAGGAGGAGGAGGTGGAGGAGGAGGAGGAGGAGGTGAAGGAGAAGGAGGAGGAAGAGGTGAAAGAGGAGGAGGAGAAGGAGAAGGAGGAGAAGGAGAAAAGAAAAATAAAGTGGTAGATTTTGGCTCATAAATCAAGTATTGATCTTCAAATGTCTGTCCTTTTTACAAACAACAAATACATAATTGAGTAATAAATTGTATCATTCAGCAAAAATAACTTGAAAGTTAATTGGTAGGTCATTTAAAATCTGCTCTTCCCCTCAGACTAGAAGATATATGAGGGTAAAGATGACTTTTTTGTGTGCACATTAGGCCCAAAAACCTGGACTTCAGTATATAAAACAAGAAAGAAGACTAGGACAAAGGAAGCTCTCTGAAAATGCTCTAATGTAAAGATTACAGGCACTTCCCAATTTTCTGCTAATATATACACGGCTCTCTAATTGACTTAGTTGTCCTATTATATCAAATCTTTCCATAAAATGTATGGTAGAATTTTAGCTACAAAAAACATTTAATAAAGAGTAGGGTTGAAAAGATAGCATAAAGGTTAGACAAAACTGACTTTCCTTCCTAAGGCACCAAAGGTGCCAGGTTTAACCCCTAGCACCAATAAGCCAGAGCTGAGCAGAGCTGTGTTTAAAAAAAAAAAGCCTTTGTGAATATATATATTTAACTTTTTGATTGGATCATACATTAGTCTAACCATAAGTAAGACTAATGTAAGACTAATGTATGAGTTAATAAAAAAGTAAAACACTATTTTAATGAAATAAGTAAATGCAGGGGACATAAAGCCTACACAGAACATGAATTAATCACACAAACAAGTTAAAGATGATGGATATAATAAAGTATACATGCTTTAATTTTACTCATAAAATAATGAGTAGGCCTGTTTAAGGATGCCTGAGGAGTGAACTTACTTTAGAAAAATGAGAAAGTGATTACCGTAAAAGTAAAAAATCATGGTTTAATTTTATGGAGGACCACAAAGAGGAAGTTCTTGTGATATTTCATTTATCGATTAGGGTGACGTCTATACAACTATTTGCTATAAGTATGGATAGTGAAAATTTTTTTTTGTATGTTTCCAGAAACATACTAGTAGAAAGTTCACAAAGATGTACTTTTTAATTGTCCTTGCAGCAGTGCTACAGGTCTCTCTCTTTCTCCCTCACTATGAAAAAGAAAACAAAATAGGAAAGACAAATTGCCAACAGAAAAAGTAGAACCCTGAAGGTACTAATGACAAAAATAAAAAATAAAAAAAGAAGATACGAGTTGGGCGGTAGCGTAGTGAGTTAATCGCACGTGGTGGAAAGGGCAAGGACCAGTGTAAGGATCCTAGTTTGAGCCCCTGGCTCCCCACCTGGAGGGGAGTCGCTCCACAGGCAGTGAAGCAGGTCTGCAGGTGTCTATCTTTCTCTCCCCCGCTCTGTCTTCCTCTTCTCTCTCCATTTCTCTCTGTCCTGTCCCACAACAACGACATCAATAACAACAATAATAACTACAACAATAAACCAACAAGGACAGCAAAAGGGAACAAACAAATAAATATTAATAAATAAATAAAATATTTTAAAATAAAAAAGAAGATAAATATCACTATTCCCTATCAGAAAGCCTTAACTTTATTAAATGATTTCATACATTAAGAATATCCCCCAAAATGAGCCTAAAATCTTCCCTTTATTTAGACAGATGAAAAAATAGTCTCTATTACCCTAGATCTTGAAAATGAAGGATAAAACTTAAGGATCAGAGAGAAAATATTTACCATGCAGAGGTGATCCAGAAGGACTGCTTGATAGACCTGGAACAGGGCTACAACGTCCTCCTTGCTTAGATGTCAGTTCTTGTTCAATTTCTTCCAGACCAGCACTTTTCTGGAAACGGCTCATACGATTCACAACTCGTGGTGACATGTGTGTTCGAACACAAGGCTGGCCACCATAAGGGTTGATGGGAAAAACATGAGAAGTGCCCCGGAGTGTACTGACTACAACCCAGCGACAGTCATGGCTGAAGCAGATATCCTGTACCTAGAAATGAGATTAGGAAAAAAAAAAGTGGCTGAAAGTGTTCTTTACCTTTTTTTTTTTAATTTTAAAATCATTTTGTTGAGGACAAAGAGGACAGTTATAAGCATACGGTTACAATTTCTTATCTCCCTACAATATTTGGCTGCACACCACTCTCACCACCAGCTTAAGTCTTTCTCCACCATGGTGCACTGGGTCCCCAATGCCCTCTCTACTTTTTCCCTTCAACCTTGCCAGCACTTGTTACTTCTGTCTTTTTTTTTTTTTTAACTTTTTTATTATCTTTATTTATTTATTGGATAGAGACAGTCAGAAATTGAACAGAAGGAGAGACAGAGAGGGAAAGAGACTGAAAGACAGCTGCAACCCTGCTTTACCACTTGCAAAGCTTTCCCCCTGCAGGTGGGGACCAGGGGCTCGAACCTGGGTCCTTGAGCATTGCAACATGTGCACTCAACCAGGTGCGCCACCACCCGGCCCCAATATTTCTGTCTTTTTTATGTAGGCAATTCATCTCCTTGACATCTATCCAAAGAACACAAAAATACATACTAGGAAGTCTATTCACACCTGTGTTCATGGCAGTACTATATTTAATTTTTATATTTCATTATATATATTATATAGATATAGATACTATTTCTTAGAAGTGCTATTTTTAATACCTAAAGCTTAGAAACAACCTAAGTGTCCAGATAAGTGGTTTGGAAAGCTGTGGAATATATAAACAATTATGAAATTTCTCTTGTTACATCTTTGGAAATGGACAAAACTATACTGAGTGAAGGCAGACAGAGAAGGGTCAATAGCAGATGATCTCACTCATAGAGGAGGCCTAAGAAAGAAATTATGGTGTAATACAGGGTGAAGCTTCAAAGAATCGTGGTTTATGTCAGCAGAGGGACTCAGAAGGGGAAGTTCTCTAAACGATATTATGACAAAAAACAAAACAGAATAAAAAAAATTCATGTATCTATAGTGGTTAGCAAAGTTTACACATCAGAAGGCTTCAGTTGTCTGCAGCACCCACTCAACTCTCCTAGTGCCAAAGCAGTCAGAGGGAACAAGTAAATGAATGACTACAGCTATGTTGGGGGGCGATGATTTACAAAAACTAATTTCCTGTCACACAGACTTGACTTCTTCTAGCGTTTGCCCTTCTTCCATAGCCAGTCAATAGCGTCAGGTTGAGCCTGATGTAAAGTTTCGAGACCTCCTTTGAATCTGTAGAGGTGGCAGTGGTTGACTATGTGGGTCATAGTCTGTCCCGCAGGGGCAGTTCGGGTCCTCTCTGGCTCCCCAGCGGACTTGACTGGGGAAGTTAGTCACTAATTTGTATGACAGTTAATTTAATGCCTTTATCTTAATATCAGCCTAATGGGAATAATTCAAACAAAAATATATGTTTACTTTTTAAATTATTTATTTATTATTTATTAGATAGAGGCAGAGAGAAATTGAGAGGGTAGAGGAGAGAGAGAGACATCTATAGTACTGCTGCTCAGGAAGCTTCCCCTTGTAGGTGGGAACCAGGAGCTTGAACCTGGGCCCTTGCCCGCTATGACATGTACATTCAATCAGGTGCACTGCCTCCTGGCTCCTCCATTTACTTTTTTTTTTAAATCATTATTTTTTTAATATCTATTTATTCCCTTTTGTTGCCCTTGTTGTTTTATTGTTGTAGTTACTATTGTTGTTATTGATGTCGTCATTGTTGGATAGGACAGAGAGAAATGGAGAGAGGAGGGGAAGACAGAGAGGGGGAGAGGAGAGAAAGATAGACACCTGCAGACCTGCTTCACCACCTGTGAAGTGACTCCCCTGCAGGTGGGGAGTCAGGGACTCGAACCAGTATCTTTACGCCAGTCCTTGCACTTTGCACCACCTGCACTTAACCCACTGCGCTACCACCCGGCTCCCTACTTTGTACTTTAAAAGAAAATCAAGTCAAAGTCACTATTTTTATAAACATTTTACCATATTTTAATGCAGTTTCAATGAATGAACTCAGGCCTTTGTCCCTGAATGACAGACACCATTTCTGAGTTTTGTTTTTTTTTCCTTTCTTTTTTTCTTTCTTCCTTTGATGTGGCACATTACTGGTACTGGGGCAAATTTTTTTTTATTTTTATTTTTTTACTTCACATAGAGTGAAAGAAAGACACTACAGCACCTGAGTTTCCACACAGGGCCTAAGGACTCCAAGTATAGTGCCAGGGTTTGATGCCAGGGTTTCATTAATGTCAAAACACATGCTCACTAGGTCATTTTTTAATGTCTTTCTCTTCGTGGAAGCAAAGAGACAACAGTATTGCTCCACCATATATGGAGCTCCCTGGTGCCCTCCACAATGCTCCAAGGTAATGCTATGGCTTCAGTTCAAGGTCTCATGCAAGCATGTTCCCCTCTAACCAATTTAAAGTATAGCTCAAAAAAGAAGACAACACATAAATACTTAAGATGTTTATGTAGAGTAAATGACCAACTATTAGTAATAACATTTTCGACTACATGAAAAACCAAGCAGCACTTTAACAGGCAGGCACTGAGTCCAGTGACAACCATGGTGGCAAAAAGAGGGGGGGATACATAGTGACTGCCAAGTAGAACAAAAATGTTTGTGAATAATATTTAATATGATAAGTGTATATGGATGTGTGTTTTAAATAACATGTATCTGATGGTGAAGCATGTCATTAGCTATTATTAATACAACCTGAGCTAAATAAAACTCTCAAGTGCTTAGAGAAGATACTTGCCAACATATTAGACATTCACATAAGAAACCAGAACATTTCAAACATAAAACAATTTTTATTCTTAATGTAATAAGTTAAGATACTTCGTTGCTGGACAAAACTTATCTATATGTGAAAAACAACAAAAATTATTTGTAATGCATTGTAGCATATCCAAATGACATATCAATGTTATAATTAAACAATCTCCTGAAGGGCAGCAAATATAGCTCCTGGAGACTTTAGAATTATGAATCAAAAATCCATTCCACTGTTTCTCTACTTGTCTATAATAACCTTTTTATTTTTTTATATTTTTATTTATTCCCTTTTGTTGCCCTTGTTGTTTTTTTATTGTTGTAGTTATTATTGTTGTCATCGTTGTTGAATAGGACAGAGAGAAATGGAGAGAGATGAGGAAGACAGAGGGGGAGAGAAAGAGACACCTGCAGACCTGCAAACTGCCTATGAAGCGACTCCCCTGCAGGTGGGGACCTGGGGACTTGAACCGGGAATCCTTACACCAATCTTTGCGCTTAGCACCACCTGCGCTTAACCCATTGCGCTGCCACCTGACTCCCAATAACCTCTTTTTAAACGAATAAAGAAAAACAAGAAAAGGGGAAAGTTCAACAAAAAGTGCTAATAACATAAGGAAGAGAAAATAAATACAGTAACAGATAAATGGAATGTCAAAATATCAAGTGCATTAACATAAACCAAATCAAATGTACAAAGAAAAACATGTTTAGGATTAGTAAGTAATTTCTGTTCTATTCACAGTGGAACTAAATCATGTTATCCAAAACCTTTTTCCAAAACACTTTTAATCAAGACCACTTCCTAGTCGTTCAATAAAAGTAGCTTCTATTCTTTTTAAAGAATAGTTCTGATAAGAAGTGGTGCTAACAATCAGTATCAAGACAGGAAAACAGCATTGCAACAAAATGCTTACTTAGAAAATTGCTGTTAAAAAGTGATTTTGCTCTAACACAATGAAGATGATATAAAAATGCACAAATGAGAAAGGAAAAGTTGCTAAAGGTATCTGTTAAAGGGCTGGAGAAACAGCATAATGGTTAGGAAAAAGACTTTCATGCCTATGGCTCTAGGTCCCAGGTGCTGCCCTAGCACCACCATAAACCAGAGCTGAGCAGTGCTCTGGTCTTTCTATATATCTTTCTCTTTGTACCTCTCTCATTAAAAAGCTAAGAAATAAAATATTTAAAAAACCGTATCTGTTAAAGATGTTAAACACCAAAGTTTAGTGGCTGGAGGAAATAGCTCAAGAGGTAGAGCACAGGACTGGCATGTCTGAGGCTCAGGGTTGAATCTCTTTTGTTATGTTAGAGTGTTCCTCTAACTTCTCTCTCTCACGTTATACACACACTCACTCTCTCCCTCTTTTTAAATAAGTCTTTTTTGAAAGGCCAAAGTCTAATCCTTTAAATAACACCACTCTACTGAGGGTAAAAAGTTGCCTACTCATAAAAACGCAATAACTGTTTGTATTATAAAAACTAGGTCGGGGGGTTGTACGGTAACACACTGGGTTAAAGGCATATGGTGCAAGGACCAGCCTAAGGATATTGGTTGAGCCCTGGACTCCCCACCTGCAGGGGGAGGGCACTTCATAGGCAGTGAAGCAGGTATGCAGGTGCCTATCTTGACCCCCTTCTGTCTCCCCCATCTCCCTCAATTTCTCTCTGTCCTATCCAACAACAACATCAACAATGACAACAGTAACAACAACAACGACAACAACAAAATGGGAAAAATGGACTCCAGGAGCAGTGGATTCGTAGTGCAGGTACCAAGCCCCAGAGATAACCCTGGAGACAAAACAAATACAAAACAAAACAAAACCTGTCTTTTTTCTTTTTCACATATTATTAAAAGCAAGAACAACTAAACAAAATGGCGATCTAGTGTTTATTTTGGCAGGGCTAAGACTTCATGCTTGTATGATCCCTGATCACTCCCCCCACCACCACCCTGAAAATGGCAATCTAGTAAATATAATAATGATTCAAAACTGCATGGTTTGAGGGCATAGATTTTGGAATATTTCTAGTTAATATTTTCTCATTACAAAACAGAAGAGCTAAATGATACCTGAATGTCTGATTTAGTTCTTAACATTAAATAACATTACCAGGCACATATCAAGAAGGTGTTATAAATACAAATTAAACAAATAAGGATGCCTCTCACTATCTGAACACCTACTTTCAAATTTAGGAAGTAAACCTATTTAGGTAATTACTTTTATAAGTCACTGACTATCACTACCCTGAATTTAGGAATAGATACAATTCAAACAGATATGGGATGGGCAGCAAGAAAGATACCACATGGTTCCTCATTTCACATTTCAAAATGTTGTCAGCTGAAGCAGAGAATGCAAACCCACATGTGACACATGCAAGTTTCTATCAGAACAAAGTTCTGAGGCTGAGGCTCACAAGACTTGCATGCAAGAAGCCTGATATTTGTTCTGAACACCACCAATAGTTACAGCTGAGTGGTGTCGCAGTCAACAACAAAGCAAAACAGAACAAGGGCGGGCACAAGGATCCTGGTTCGAGTCCCCAGTTCCCCCACCTACATGGGGGTCACTTCACAAGCAGTGAAGCAGGTCTGCAGGTGTGTCTTTCACTCCCCCTCTCTATCTTCCCCTCCTCTCTCAATTTCTCTCTGTCCTATCCAAAAAGAACAGCAGCAGCAATAACAATGGGGAGAAGAAAAAAAAAAAACCTCCAGAAGCAGTGAATTCGTAGTGCAGGCACTGAGCCCCAGTGATAACCCTGGAGGCAAAACAAACAAACAAATAAAAACTTCTGGCATAAATTAGTAGATTACTGTATAGCTTTGTGAATATGACAAAAATCACTAAGCTGTACATTGAATTTATAGCAAAACACCCATAAAAATAATTAAAGGACTGCCCAGATAGTTCATCGAAAGTGAAGTGCTACAGTTTCTATTTAAAGTTGTGGTTTTCTCTAATTGCCCCTTAGTTCTCAGAGATATCTCTTCTGTCCTGTGTTCAAAGGAAGATAAGCAGCTGCTAGGAAATCTAAATTAACTTTTTTTTTTTCTGTGTCCATCTTGGCTTAGATGACATCTGGCATTTAGTTAAACCACTGATTCCAATATAATATGGTTCAAGATATAGTTTGATGTTCTTACTGATTTTGTCAACTCAGCAGGTGTGGCATATAACAAGGAAGAAAAAAAAAGCAAGAAAATAGTACCTAATTTAATCTGGACAGCCTAAAATATTTATTAGAGTTCTAAATATACAAATGTCAAAACTCAACTAGATGTAATTAAACTAAAAATAGTACTTAATGTTCTGAAAATTAGATTACATTATGTATTTGTTGTTTTCTAAATTGCTCCTATAATATTATTTGTGTTTTTTTAATTCATATTATTTTAATGAGAAATGCAGAGAGAAGGACACAGAAAAAAAAAAACACCGGAGCACTGCTCAGCTCTGGTTTATGGTGGTGCTGTGGATTAAACCTGGGAGTTTGGAGCCTTGGGCATGAAAGTCTTTTGCATAACCATTATGCTATCTCCCTGGCCTCCTTTCTACATTATTCAGCATGTTTATGACAACTCACAATTGCTTCTTGTTGTAACTCTGGTTATCAGAAACCAGCTGTAGGCTGGGTAGAAAGCAGAAAGCATAGTGGTTTATGCAAAAAGACTCACATGCTGACATTCTGAGGCACCAATTCAATCCCAGGCACCACCAAAAGCCAGAGTTGAACAGTTCTTTGGTTTTAAAATGTGTTTTAAAAAGCAGAGCAGGAAGTGGTGCAACTGGTTAAGCACACACATTACCATATTCAAGGATCCTAGTTCCAGCCTGTTCCCCACCTGCAAGAGGGACACTTCAGAAGCAGTGAAGCAGATCTGCAGATGTTTATATTTCTCTTTCCTTCTCTGTCTTTCACACCCTCTCTCAATTTCTCTGTCTTATCAAAGAAAATAGGAAAAAAAAAAAAAAAACAGGAAAAACTGGCCACTGCCAGTACCAAGCCCCAGTGGTAAACTCGGTGGCAAACAAAACAAGAGGAGGAAGCCAAATGTGCCTCTAGAAAGCTAATATATTTGTGCTTTAAAACATTCTGCACCTATATCCCCTTAATTCTAATCTATACATATACTTCCAGAAATCTGATTTATAAATATTGCAAATTTGACTATTCCAAAGAAGTTAAATAAAAATAAATGTTTGCTTGAGAATAAGTTATCTAGAATGAAAACTTAAAGCACAGATACTTCATATATAACTCTGTCCAATCTGCCTCTTCCCTCTCCAAATCAATGCTTTATTTTTGTTTTATCCAGAACACTTCTCAACTCTGGCTTGATGGTGGTGCCAAGGATTGAATTAGGGACTTTAGTTACCATAGGCATTCTGTTTGTTTTTTTTTTTTGCATAACTATGATGTTATCCCATAGCCCTTCTTTCTTTCTTTATACCTCATAGTTAGTCCTGATTAATTGTAAGCTATCATCAATTCTTCACATTTATTTATTACTCATTAAATAACTATGGTAAGATTCCTACATATTTTACACTTTACATAGTGCCAGGATTTTTTAATGAGCTTAAGTAACAAGCAATTACCACTTAAACAACTGATACAGGCATCAATGCCAGAAAAATGAAAACTAAGTTCACATAATATATTCAGCAGTCAAAGCTTTAAATAGTACAGGCAAATGTTAAAAAACAACAACAAAAACTGGGAAGTAGGTCTATCTATCTAAAAGGGCAGCATGAGGAAATTACTCAGTATCTAATGGTGGTAGCAGATAGAGGGACTTAAGTGTGTGGTTAAATTGCATAAAACTAAACATATAGATAAGTACAAATAAACCTGGTAAAATCTGAAAAAGATCACTGAATTGTATGAGTATCAAATATCCTCACTGTAATATGCCCTAATTTTGCAAAGTGTTGCCATAGGAACAACTAGGTAAAGTATAAAAGTGATCTCTTTTTACTATTTTCTGCCTGGTTATCTGTCTGCTATCTGTCTTATCTATCCATCCATCCATTCATCTATCCATCTACCAGCTGTGTTGCGACCTTGCCCATGTGAGGTTCCATGACTCCCAGGCCAAATATTTCATTCTTTTTATTTTAGACACAGAGAGAAGAGATACCACAGCGCTGCTCCACACCAATGTCATCCATGCTGCTTCCCTTAGTAACAGAATGAGTAAAGTATGGGTTCTACTGGATGAGCTATCTCCCAGCCCCTACTTCTCATAATATTATATGATACAATTGTTTCAATAAAAATCAATTTAAATAAAGTGAATGTAATGTCTTGCAAACATCAGTCAGCAGAGCCAGTGTCACTGCAGCCTGAACCGAAGTGTAGACAAGGTGAATGAATGGTTAAGTATGTCAAGACTACAGAGTGAATTTGGCAGTGTTGGGAGTGGCAGAAGAAAGAAGGGGTTATTGTTTCTATATGTTAGAAGCAGAAGGACATAAGTAGCATCAACACCAGAGCACCAACACCTGAACAGTTGAGAAAAAAAAGTCCAACAGTCCTGGCTCTCCCATTATATCTGCGGGCTAGCTTTACACAGTACCAAGATAGGTAATTAAGCAGTAATCTGCCAGTTGTCACTGGAACAGGTTGTTAATATAACGTTCACAGTAGGGAACAGACTCTAAAGGAACCCTGAGGGTGTAACATATTTGTAGCTTATCTTAATGAATGTGCAAACAGCATTAATGGCTTGATGACTGTACTGTGTACTAAGTATCTGAGGACTGCTACCCTGTGCCATAAAGACCGAGGTGATAGCGGGACAAGCACACAACAGAGCACCTACTAGGTTTCCAGTTCTTTTCCATGCTATACAATAGAAAGAGAAATCCAATAGGTGAAGGCTGAGGGGGACTACAAGGCAGGGTACCCTGGCTGATGGTGCAGCTCTGCTGAAAAAAAGCAGATTTTGTATGCCTGAGGTTCCAGTTCCAGCCTTGGTGCTTCATGTGTCAGAGTAATGCTCTAGTTTCTGTTTTTTCATATGAAGCTCTTTCTCCCATTCTCATATGATTTAAATTAAAAAAATAAATCTTAAAAAAAATTTTTTTTAATAATGGCCGCTTAACTAGTGGGAAGTATTATCCCAGTACAACATCGCCATCTGCCTGATCCAGCAGCCAAGTACACGCTTTCAAGAGAGCTCCTATTAACCAACAACTTCTTCTTCTTCTAGCGTTTGCCTTTCTAAGTTCCTGTAACTGAACAACTAAACCAGACTGGAAGGTGTCAAGTTCAACTTTATGATGAACATGGTGGGGTTCCAACCGGGCTTGCCAGTCAAATGGATAGTCCAGAGTATGCCTCAAACCGTTGCCTTCAAACCAACGACAGAAAAGTCTGTTGCATAAGACACCGGACTTCCCATATTGAGGCATTGTGTTTTTCTTATGACAAATTTACCACCTGAAGTGGTATTTATTGCCTGAAGTAATGCCTGAGGGTCAATAGACCATAAGTTCAAAAAGCTTCCTTTTATTCACAGATGTCTTGAGATCTGACGGTATCCACTGGCCTACTACAGTTGTACAACCGCAACAAGATCAATGAAAGACCAGATGAAGTAAGAACCAATCAGCACAGCAGGGGAATGGAAAGCTGTCACTTATGCTTTGAGAAGTCAGATCTGGTCATTTGTTTAATATCATCTATGGATGTACACCATCCCCCATAATCACAGAGCTCTGTAAAAAGAACATACAGAATGCAGAATTTAAGATATCCACAATTTTTCTCCAGCAGAAAAAGTTTACTGGCCCATGCTTTAAAGAATACACTTAAAACTTGCTATGTTACATTTATACAGACACGGGCAGTCGCCAGTGACTTGACCAATGAATGGTTTTCCATAATCAGGAAAACATTCTGCAGATCACAGGTGCCCCTCTTTTAGGGCAATGAACTGCATACATCAAAGCTGCTAGTTGAATAATCTGGGTCATTCATGCACAAGGTGAGGTTTCATCTGCTAATGAAAGTGACTGGGACCAAGCTGTTTGCTAATCAGGCCATCAAAATCCCCATAGTGCAGTGACTTCCAACTAAACTCATCAATAATAAATGTTTGTCTGCAGCTAAGTGTGAGCTTCTTATCCAGTCTCATACCTATTCAAAGTATATACGCTATCTCAATTGAAAAATCATAAAAATACACGGCAAGTGTCAGGGCTAGTCCTTTAATTGTTCGGACAATATGGTTGGCAGAGTTGCTCAGAACTTGGCTTTCCCCCCCATTTTCCATGATCACAAAGTGTTGTTAAACTCTCATTAAATCTGGTGACTTAATTATTTTAAAACTTGAGATATTTATTTATTATTATTATTTATTAAATAGAGACTGAAACTGAAATGGAATGTCACATTCAATTCTACATTGTGTCTGGTTACCTTTTAGAGATTAAATTTTATGTATTTTATGGTTGAAGTGACTCAGTGGTAGAGTACATGCCTTGGCTACATAGGACGGTGGATTTGACCCCCAGAAATACTACAGACTGGTATTCTGGTTGGTCCACATCTGTCTGTTTGTCATAAAATTTTAATTTAATTTTTTAAAATTTATGTCATCAAATTAAGGAGGATTTCCACCTTCTTTTCCTTTCCGTTTATCTGCCTCATTTTCTGTGTCGTCTACATCTACTCTGATGCAGAAAATTTTTGCCTCAGGATAAATCATATATAGTCTCAGCTTTAATGTTCTAGATTTTCGGGGTGTCTCTCTCCTTCTCCAGCGGGGTGGCCTCCAGGGGAAAGGTAACGGGCTGGTTCTTTCTCGCTCACGACAGGGGTGACACGAAGTAAAAGACACCAGGGGACTCAGCGTGAATCTAGAATCTGAGTCCTTAGAGTCCCAGAATCCTAGAGTCCGTTTATTAGCAAAGTGGACATGAGTTAAATAGAAAAGCAATGAAGTTAACTATTGTTGAAATATGACAGAAATTACAGGTTTCTTAACAGTCAGCATGCCCCTATGGTAGGGGGCTGGTATGACAGGAATTGATGAGATACAAGACAGTTATTCTCCATAACACAAGCAACTTAATTATCCAAAGGTATTTGAGAGAAGCATAGGGGTTAAACCTGTAGGGTGAGACAGAAAGAAGATGAATATCAAAAGGCCATATAGTTTGGAATTTCTCTTGTCTGGGGTCTGAGGTGTGTGATGAAGTGTGTGATAAGGTGTGTTCTTCTGTGATCAGAAGGTGACTTTGAATAAGTGAATCTGTGGCCATGTGGCCTGCAGTTAATGGAGGGAAGTACTGGGGTATCTGTGGGCCTGAGAGTCAAGAAGGAAAGAGCCAAGTCTGAGTTTCCCCGCTCATGCTCACCTCGGTTGAGAGAGACTTACCAAGAGACTTCTTTTTTTGTAGCTCCACAACCTTACACATATATGAATCCACTGCTCCTTGTACAAATTTTTCATTATTTCAAATATATAGGAAGTCAGAGCGAGAGTAGACAGCATAAGTCATGCAAAAAGACTCATGCCTAAGGCTCCAAAGTCCAAGGTTCAATCACCAGCACCATCATAATCCAGAGATGAGCAGTGTGCATGGTTAAAAAAAAGGATGGGAGTCAGGCAGTAGCGCAGTGGGTTAAGCGCAGGTGGCGCAAAGCACAAGGACCGGTGAGAGGATCCCGGTTCAATCCCCCAGCTCCCCACCTGCAGGGGAGTCACTTCACAGGTGGTGAAGCAGGTATGCAGGTGTCTATCTTTCTTTCCCTCTCTCTGTCTCCCCCTCCTCTCTCCATTTCTCTGTGTCCTATCCAACAACAAAGACGTCAATAACAATAACTACAACAATAAAACAACAAGGGTAAAATAAAGGGAAATGAATAAAAAATTTAATAAATTTAATGAATAAATAATTAATATTTTTAAAAAAAGATTTGAGGGGCGGGCAGTAGCACAGCAAGTTAAGCACACATGGCACAAACTGCAAGGTCCAGCATAAGGTTCCTGGTTCAAGCCCCTAGCTTCCCACCTGCAGGGGGTGGTCGCTTCACAAGTGGTGAAACAGGTCTACAAGTGTCTATCTTTCTCTCCCCCTCTCTGTCTTCCTCTCTCTTGATTTCTCTTGTCCTATCCGACAACAATAACAACAAGGACAACAAAATGGGAAATCCTCAAGGAGCAGTGGATTTGTAATGTAGGTACGAACCCCTACAATAACCCTGGAGGCAAAAAACGATAGGGGGAGCCAGAGAGAGGCAAAAAGAGTGAGAGACACCATGGAGAGAAACCATCTATGGTGGTTTCTATGTAAAGATGGTGCCCCCACTAGATGGCAAGTCTCAAACCCAGGGCCTCACACATGGTAAGGCACAAGACCTATGGCTGAGCTATTTACTGCTCTACTTTTGGGTAAGCTAGACCATGAGTTTGAAACTGTTCAATTGATGATATTTTGAAGAGATATTAGAATTAGAGTTGATGCTGTACTAATGTATTGAAATTTGTATGAATGCTGGTATGAGGGGAAAAGTATTTTGCATATGGAATGATCCTAAATTTGGTGGACAAGAAGGTGAATTGCAGTGTATATCCAAAGAGGGTATAGTTAGTGCTTAATCCACTAGTAACTATGACATTAATACACAACTAATTGTATACTTTGACAGATGACAGTTAATAAAGACAGGCAAGACTGAATTGAGAATCTATAATAAGCTAGATTTATGATGATACAAATGGAAAATGCTCTCAAGCCCTTACTAAATTGAATGTATAATCTTTTTTGTTATATATGAACCAGGTTCAAAGGATTCTCTAGAATATTATTGAAGGCTAAAAATTTCAAATATCTTCTAAAAAAAACTAATGGATGTTTCTCTTTCATTAAGAAGGAAAAAATAGTAAGTTTTCTAGTATGAGAGAAATAGTGTCTGTTATTTTCTCAAGTTTATTTGTTATAACAACCATAGGAAAGAAGTGTGTAGTGAATTTGGGTATCATCCAGAATAATATCTGGAGGTAGATAGCATAATGGTTATGCAAAGAGACTCTCGTGCCTGAGGCTCCAAAGTCCCATGTTTAATCCCCCACACCACCATAAGCCAGAACTGAGCAGTGCTCTGGTAAAAATAAAATAAAATAAAATAAAATAAAATAAAATAAAATAAAATGAATTGTATGCTGTGAACTATTCAGGAGTGATGTTCCTTGAATATATTCTGAATTTTTTTCCTTTTTTAGTATTCTGATTTACTATCCTAAAACTTTACTTAAAATCACCTAGTATCCTACTTTTCTTTGGAAGACCCATTACATTTTCTACAAAAATAATTTGTAGAAAATCTACATAAACAATCAGGACATCTTAATGTAAATACAGTTGTACTTCTACCTTCCTGGTTTGATAGTGGTTCTTTCTATAATCTCAAATTTCTACTTCAGCAGTCAAAGGGGCTCTCTCTAGATTTCATCTTTCTGTGACTCCATACTGATAGCTCTATGGTCTTGGTGTCCATGTATTAATAAAAGCATTTGCTTAAACAACATAATGGACCCCTTTGGGGGTCCCCATAAGACCTTGTCCTCAATGTGGATCAACAATGGTAGAGAATGTTCCATCCTCTGAAGGGAGGTTGGATAACATACTTTATCTACCACCTGAGGAAGATGGGTCCTGAAATCATTGCAACTTGGAATGTTCCTACTGATGACCACAGAATGCAAGTTTGGACCTACAGGAATGTAGAGGTTACATAGGCTTCCATGCTTACTATGGGCCCCAGATCAAATGGATGGGGTTTACAGTCCATAATATTTATATACCTTTCCTATATTTAGGAGCTACTCTCTTCCCTGATCCAGCTTTCTAGCCCCTTTCCCAGCTATGACATCATCTTCCCAGATAATAACCTGGGTCCACCTGCATATCAGATGTCAGGCTCAGGCAAAAACTAATAAAGTCATGGGCCCTTTGGAATATACCTAAAATAGACGTATTAGCTATTTCCAAAATGGAGACCCCAAGTCTTTATCTGCAATATTCCAGCCTTTAGGTTCATGATTAATCAACAATTTGTATGACTTTATATGTTAACTCTCTTTCAGCCACCAGGTTCCATATACTACCATGATACCAACGGACTTCTCTGGACAGATGATCCTACAAATGTGGCCTGGAACTCCGCTTCCTCAGAGCCCTACCCGACTAGGGAAAGTTGAAGTATGGCTTGACCTGTCAATGCCCATGTTCAGCGGGGAAGCAATTACAGAAGCCAGACCTTCCACCTTCTGCACCCCATGGTCACCCTGGGTCCATACTCCCACGGGGTTAAAAAGTAGGAAAGCTATCAGGAAAGGGGATGGGTTATGGAGCTCTAGTGGTAGGAATTGTACCCCTCTTGTCCTATGGTCTTGTCAGTGTTTCCAGTTTATAAATAAATTAAAAAATAAAATAATAAAATAAATAAAACATCTCCTTAACAAAGAGATTCTCCCAAGTTTGAGCTGAAACAGGACATGTGTCCTGTCTATGCCATAATTTAGAATTTTTTTCAAGGCAGAAAGTTTGGCCAATGATTAGGTTCTTCTCATGTTCTCCCTTCTTTAGAGAATCACAGCTACCATTAGCAAAGGCTAACGTGCAAAAGGATATACTATTGAAATAAGTCCATTCTATCTCCACAAAGCTTTACAATACTTTTAGGCTTTATCTCTATCAATTATAGTTTGGGCAAGGTCACTTAAAAAAAAAAAAAAAGAATTGCAGCTACCATTCTTCACAGGCTAATATACATTGTCTAGAGTAGTCTGGGAAGCAAAACACTGTCATTTCTTGGTAGTTGAGATTCTTAATTTTTGGCTAAGGCAGTTTGAGGACCAAACTTTTGAACTGGGTGTTGGCAGGTTTTTCTTCTAAAGACTGTATAGTAATATTTTAGACTTGGTAAGCAGTATGTGAAAGCAGTCACAGACACTAAATAAATGAGCACGATTGTCCCCCCAAAATTGAAAAATAGTAAGGAAAGAAAGAAAACTGTCAGGTGTTGGGCAGTAGCACAGAGGGGTAAGCACCCATGGCGCAAAGTGCAAGAACTAATAACATAAGGATCCCAGTTCAAGCCCCGGCTCACCACCTGCAGGGGAGTCGCTTCACAAGCAGTGAAGCAGGTTTGCAGGTGTCGACCTTTCTCTTCCCCCTCTGTCTTCCCCTCTTCTCCAATTTATCTCTGTCCTATCCAACAACAACAGCAACAACAATAATAATAATAGCAACATCGAGGGCAACAAAAAAAGGGGAAAATGGCTTCCAGGAGCAGTAGATATGTAGTGTAGGCACTGAGCCCCAGCAATAACCCTGGAGGCAATAAATAAATAAATAAATAAATACTACTGTCTGCTCCTTATTTCTTTCTGTAGAAAAGTAAACCCAGTTCTTACTCTATATTGCCAAAAGGAAAGATGCCAATATTGTATTTCTAGTTTAAGGTTCCAGAGGTTTTACAAAGCATTTTCCATATACTATCTCTGTTATTTCTTGGACATACTCTCTGAAATAGCTAATGGTCCCATTTTACAGGTGAGCAAACTGAAACTTAAGGAAAGTAGGTGACTTTGGTTATAAATTACTAAGCAGTATTAGGTATATATGGAAACTGCAGTTATGGGTAATGGTGAGTCATTGCTAATGGGTAAGAGGTTTAAGAGTTGTTTCAAAACTCTTTTGAAAAGAGTTTCAAAACATGGTGAAAATGTTTTGAAAGTAGATAGTTGCAAAGAAAACAGCTTAACATTTAAATAATGAAATTTATGTTATAACAATTATGTCAGTAAAATTGGGTGTCAGGGATTAACTGATAAAAGTTATGACCATAATGTTACATATTCAATTATCAGGTTTAGTAAATACAAAAATTTCAGTAAAAAAATTTAAATAAGCACAGTCTAGCAATATTTGGAACACATTGGCTCTCCAAAATAATACTTTTTATATGACCCAGTAGTAATGTTAAAAAGCTAGATTCTTTGACCACACGACTTTTGCAAGACTGCGGTCATAAAGTAAATAATAGATGCCTAATGCACAGATGTTTCGAAACAAAGTTTGTCATTTATCAAAATTAGCAAGCTAAATTTAAAAAAAAAAAGACTTTTTTTTCTGCCTGAGTAAGACCTTTGAGAAGCATATTAATACATATTATGAAATTTTTACTACAAATGACTTTACTGTTAAAAAATAAGAACTATTTTTCGAACTACATGTGTGCTTTGTGAGGAAAATTACAGTCAGATGCACAGGATATCCCCAGTCATACATCACAAAACAACTAAATTCAGCATAATTAGATTCATGTACTTGATTTTTTTCCCTAGCCTGATTAAAGTACCTTCAGAGTTCTTGGAAGAATCCAGAATGACATGATTCTCAAGTGCTCAAAATGTAGAGACAGATGATGTGCCACACAATTTTCATCATCAGTGTTAGATTTTATATATCACTTCAAAAGTACTGACAATAGAAGCTTATAAAAATAAATTTTAAGGCATAAGTTGAATTGCCTATGTTCTTATGTTTGGTACTTAGAAATTCCCAGCTTCTTGAAGTACAAAAGTGTAAAATAAAATAAAATAAAATAAAATAAAATAAAATAAAATAAAATAAAATAAAATAAAATAAAATAACTAGTATAGTCACGGGCCCTTTGGAATATAACTAAAATAGGCCTACTAGCTATCTAACAAAACAGAGACACACCAACTCTTCATCTGCACTATTCCAGCCTTTAGGTCCAGGATTAGTCAACAACTTGTTTAGCTTTATATGTTAACTCTCTTTTCAGTTACCAGGTTCCAGATGCTACCATGATGCTGACCAGACTTCCCTGGACAGACAACCCCACCAATGTGTCCTGGAGCTCCGCTTTCCCAGAGCCCCACTAGGGAAAGAGAGGGGCAGGCTGGTAGTATGGATCAACCTGCCGATGCCCATGTTCAGCTGAGAAGCAATGACAGAAGCCAGACCTTCCACCTTCTGCATCCCACAATGACCTTGGGTCCATACTCCCAGAGGGTTAAAGAAGAGGAAAGCTATTAGGGTTCTGATGGTGTGAATTGTGTGGCGTTGTACCCCTCTTATCCTATAGTTTTGTCAGTGTTTTCTTTTAATAAATTTTAAAAAAAATCATAAAAAGTGCAAATATACCAAAAAAAATTCATATTTTCTAGTGGTAATTTTTATAACTTCCTGTTACATAGGACTAGTCAATAAGGTGAAAGATCTCTGCACTGAAAACTATAAAACATAGATTAAAAAGAAAAATGAATACACCAACAAATGGAAAAATATATCATGCTCATGAAATAAAAGAGTACTGTTATAATGTCCATCCTACCCAAAGCAATCTACAAATTCTATGTAAACACCATAAGAATTATAATGGCATTTAAACATATATATATATATTAATGAGAGAGAAAGACACAGAAAGACCAAACACACTGTTTAGTTCTGTCTTACAGTAGTCGGGTGGGGTGGGGTGGGGGGTGCTGAACCTGAGACTTCAGAGCCTAAGGCATGAAAGTCTTTTGCATAACCATTGCACTGTCTCCTCAGCCTATAATAATACAAAACTACATTTTGTATGGGACCACAAAAGACCCAAAAGAGATAAACAATTCCTGAGAAAGAAGAACAAAAGTGAAAACACCATGCTTTCTAATTTGAAATTACAAGGTTACAGTAATAAAAATAGTATGATATTAATGAAGAAAAAAAGGGTATTAGAATAATGCAAGCGGGGGAGAGCGAGACAGCATAATGGTTATGCAAACAGACTCTCATGCCTGAGGCTCTTAAGTCCCAGGTTCAGTCCACTGCACCACCATAAGCCAGAGCTGAGCAGTGCTCTGGTGTTTCTCTGTGTGTGTGTGTGTGTCTCTCTCTCTGAATCAAAAGAAAAATAAAGAAAAATAAAGAAAAATTTAAAAAGAAAGAAAAAATAGAATAAAAAATAAATAAAAGAAAAAAGAATAATGCAAGCAAAAAATTAAATAAATAAAAAGAATAATGCAAGCATCTTTTCAAAAGAAGACATTATTAATGAAGTCACTATAATAAGAAACCAAGTTGGGGCCAGGTAGTGAGTGGTGTTCTCAAACATTTTACAGTCCACAAGGACCAAGGTTCTAGCCCCTCACCCCCAACGTTGGGAGGGGTAAGCTTGGCAAGTTGTAAAGAAATGCTGCAGGTGTCTCTCTTTCTCTCTCCCGCTCTATTCTCCCTTCAATTTCAGATTCTCTGTCTCTATCCAATGAGTGAATGAATGAATGCACAGATAAATAAGGGGGAAGGTGATAGCACACTAGGTTAAGTGCACATATTGTCTAATGCAAGGAACCAGGTTTTAGCCCCATCTGCAGGGGTCCACTTCATGAGTAAGAAGCAGGTCTGCAGCTATCTATCTTTCTCTCCCTCTCTCTGTCTCCCCATCCTCTCTCAACTTCTCTCTGTCCTATATAATAAAATGGAGGGGAACAAAGAAAGAGAGAAAGAAAAAAAGAAAGAAAGAAAGAAAGAGAGAGAGAGAGGGGGGGAAAGAAAGAAAGAAAGAAAGAAAGAAAGAAAGAAAGAAAGAAAGAAAGAAAGGGAGAAAGAAAGAAATAGAGAATGGCTATGGGGAATCTGTAGTGCCAGCATTAAGCCCCAGTAACTGGAGGCAAAGAAAAAAAAAGGGGGGGATAAATAAATAAATATTTTTTAAAATGAACCAAGTTAAAAGCTATGATGATTTTTAAAAAATAAGTTATCTTTACCAAATTGAAAACAATGTAATAATAAACCTATCTGAACTTCCGATGGAGTCTAGCAAGTTAAGACACAAATATTATATAAAATAACCAATATTTTTGCTAAGCCATAGCAATAACTAGTTGATAATTTAGGGCTGGGAAAACAACATCATCAGTAATATAATGGGATTTCATGCCTAGAGCACGGGATGTCCCAAATTCAATCCCTGGTACCACCATACAACAGAATTTAATAGTGCTCTAATAAAAATTATCTAAATAATTAATTATTTTAAATGTGATGACTCCTAGGTGTAAATTTTCTGTATTTAAAAGGTATAAATTATATCAAAATACAATTTCATTTAATGTACGATCATGTTACATGAGTTTAAAAATTAACATAAGTGAAGTGTTTTTACTTTGCACTTTTTATTAGAAAAATTTCCAAACATCTATAAATGATACAGATTATTGGGCGGTAGTGCAGTGGGTTAAGTGCTCGTGGCGCAAAGCACAAGGACCAGCATAAGGATCCTGGTTCGAGCCCCTGGCTCCCTACCTATAGGGGGTTTGCTTCACAGGTGGTGAAGCAGGTCTGCAGGTGTCTATCTTTCTCTCCCCCTCTCTGTCTTCCCCTCCTTTCTCCATTTCTCTCTGTCCTATCCAACAACGACATCAACAATAATAATAACTACAACAACAATAAAAACAGAGGCAACAAAAAGGAAATAAATATTAAAAAATCTAAAAAACATATCATTATAAACTCATGAATTTCCATATATTTAAGAGATTTTCCTTTCTTACAGTCTGTTTTTATAATTTTAAACAGACACTTATAATAAATGATATTTCTAGAGGTTGGGAAATGATAGACTACTCAATAAATTCTGTTAGATCAATGAGATACTACTCAGATTAAAGTATACGTCAGTAAACTGGAAAATGCATAACCACAAGCCCTGTGAAACAAAGCAGATTTGGGGTTTTAAGTCATTCATATAATATCTCTTTTGCTGTCAAATTACATTAAAATTTAAACCACTCAGCATGCTGCCTAACACAAATGCTCGGTCAACTGTATATATATGGATATGCATATACACACATAGCAATGTACAGGTTAATGTTAAAGACTGACTCCTTAATAATATCATAGTCAGGGGCTGTCTTCCCCTCCTCTCTCTTATTTCTCTCTGTCCTATCCAACAGCGAACAACATCAACAATGGCAATAATAATAACCACAATGAGGCTACAACAACAAGGGCAACAAAAGGGGGGAAAATGGCCTCTAGGAGCAGTGGATTGATGGTGCAGGCACCGAGCCCAGCAATAACCCTGGAGGAAAAAAAAAAAAAGAAGAATATCACAGTCTGGGGAGTTGGGCGGTAACGCAGTGGGTTAAGCACAAGTGGTGCAAAGCGCAAAGACTGGAGTAAGGATCCTGGTTCAAGCCCCCGGCTCCCCACCTTCAGGGGAGTCGCTTCACAGGCGGTGAAGCAGGTCTACAGGTCTCTCTCTCTCTCTCTCGCTCTGTGTCTTCCCCTCCTTTCTCCATTTCTCTCTGTCCTATCCAACAACGACGACATCAACTACAATAATAGCTATAACAACAATAAAAAAACAACAAGGGGCACAAAAAGGAAAATAAATAAATATTTATAAAAAAAAAAAAGAAGAATGTCACAGTCCAAGAGATGGCACAGTAGATAAAGCACTGGACTCTCAAGTACAAGATCCTGCATTGATCCCTAGCAGTGCATGTACCAGAGAGATGTCTGGTTCCCTTTCTCTTTCTTCTCCTTATTTATATATAAATAAATAAAAAATAGTTGTAAAAAACAGAATAAAAAAAGAGTATCTTTTATTTGCAGTGCTTGTTTATTTCCCACTAGGAATGGTTTTATTATACCAATGTAATGTCACTATGTCCACAGTTGAAATGGCTATGCATAGTTGATTTTCAATAATCACTGTAAACTGACAAAAGCATAGCAGTGGATATTATTCATATGGTGACATACAAACACAATTTCTTTATTATCTTACCCACTCTATATCATACCCACTGAGAATAATATGTTTTCACACTTTATCATTAAGCTCCAATTTCATATAAAAGCCAGAAAATTTATATATCATATTACACACACAAAAAAATCCAGTGAAATATGCAACTTACTTTGGCTTCGGTTTCGCCCCGGTGAAGAGTATAGAGATGATGAACAGCACTTTGTGAGGAGGACCAAGGATGCGTCAGAATTTGGAAGACATGGAAGTCATGACCAAGGGTATCTGTTGTGACTAAAAGCATTCCTGAAGGATACACACGGAATAAAGGGGAGGGATGAAAATAAGAATGACTATGTATGTAGACCAAAAAATTCACCAAGAACTTAACATGCTTTAAGATATTACCAAAGCAAAAATCTCAAAAGATAAGAAATTTTACACAATAAAAAACTAGGATCTGGGTGGTGGTATACATGGTTGAGCACACAGGTCACAATGCGGAAGAACCCAGTTTTTTGGTTATTCTACATTTCCTGGCATAGAACCAGTTTTTTTGATAACAACAAAATATTCCATTGTTATTATTATTATCATCATCACTATTATTCATTATTATTTTGCTTCCATGGTTACCGCTAGGGCTTCGTGCATGAATCCATTGCTCCTGGTGGCCATCTTTTTCCATTTTTGTTGTTGTTATTATTGTTGGATAGGACAAAGAGAAATTGGGGGGGAGACAGAGAGCGAAAGAGACAGAGACACCTACAGACCTGCTTCACAGCTTGTGAATCAACCCCCCTGCAGGTGGAGAGCCAGGGGCTCGAACCATGATCCTTGCGCCAGTCCCTATTATTTTCTTCTTAATGAGAAAAAAAACAGAACTAGAGCCTCACTCTGACACAGTTAATGCTGTGCACCGAACTCAGGACCTCATGTTTGAAAGTTCATTAATAAGCCTACTACATCATATACCTGGCCAAAATTATCATTTTTATAGTGATGGCATTCTACCAGTTATATGTATTGCTAGGTGGTTACATGAAATTTTCTTTATGGACAATTATGAAGTATATGAAAATGGTGCTTCATTTCTTCAGTTCCAAACTACATACTTTTTCTGTTTTGTTTACTGACTTATTACATTAGCTGAGGAAATCAGTAGTGATAAAAGTAATATTCATTTTCCCAAATTTTAGAAGACAGTATGTACTTTTGAAAATGTCATGTTTGTTTTAAAAATTAAATTTTAGTCTTTAATTTAAGAAATCTTGGATTTTAGGGAACCAGGATATAATGCACCTGGTTAAGTGCACACATTACAGTGCACAAGGAAGCAGATTCAAACTCCTGGTCCCCACCTGCAGGGGGAAAGCTTCACAAGTGATGAAATTAGTCTGCAGGTGTCTCTCTAACTCTCACGGTATCTCCCTCTCTATCCAATAATAGATAAAAAATAAAAATCCATTTAAAAATCTTAGATTTTAAAATTCTGCAGTGTAAGGAGATCCTTTATATCTCTAATTTGCTTAAATTTTATAGTGAAAAAATGATGAATTTTGTCAAGTGTTTTCTGAACCTGTGAGATAACTGTGTTATATTTCTTCTTTAGTGAATTAAAATGGTATCTTTTATAATGAATAACTATCTTTTTAAATATTTTGAACATTTTGACTTATTTTGGGTAGAGACAGAGAAATTTAAAGGGATGGGGAGAGAAAGGGAAAGAAGGAAGGAAGGAAGGAAGGAAGGAAGGAAGGAAGGAAGGAAGGAAGGAAGGAAGGGAGGGAGGGAGGGAGGGAGGGAGGAAGGAAGGGACTTGAAGCACTGCTTCACCGCTTGTGAAGCTTCCCCCTTGCAGGTGGAGAGTGGGGGCTTAAACTCACATCCTTGCACACTCTACCAGGTGTGCCACCACCTGTTCCCAACCTGCAATTTCAAATTTGCAAATACTAAACAAGCCCTACATTTGCGGGTCTAGTTCACTACAAGTTATTTATTATAAGTTAATGGATTCAAATAGCTAATTTTATGACTATTGCCAAAGGATATTATAACAGTTGTCTATTCTGAAAAACGTTTATCTATTCCTGGTATTAGGGTAAAAGTAGTATCAATATGAAGGTTCCCTATATTCTCCTTCTTTGGTGCAGCCCCCCTCCCCCCACCACCCCCCACCTTACAATTGCCACTGAAGTTATTGCTGGGGCTTGGTGCCTGCATGATGATTCCACTGCTCCCTTGGTCATCCCCCCCCCCCTTTTTTTAAGATAGAGACAGAGAAAAGTTGGGAAGGAAGGGGAGGTTGAAAGGAAGAAAAAAAGACACCTGCATCCTGCTACACCACTCCTGAAGCTTCCTCTCCACTCCCACAGGTGGGGGCCAGAAGCTTGAACCCAGATCCTGGAACACGGGGGCGTGTGTATTCAACCAGGTGCTCCAATGTCATACAGCCCCATACATTCTCCTTCTCCAAAAAGTGACTGGGGAAATGCTGTTATTTATTAATTTACTGATCAATACAATTTTCCTGTAATAAGCTGGCAAGATAACTCTCCTGGGGAGGGGGGTGCCTGCCTTGCTATGCACTCAACTATTTCACATGGGAAAACTCCAGGAAGCTTCAGTGCTGTGGTCGATCCCTCCACACTTCCTCTCTCTTTGAAAGAAAAGAAAAAGAAAAAAAAATCAAGTTTGGAGAGCTGAAGACCAAAGACTTTCCTGAAAATCATTAATTCCACCAATAAAGTGACTGAATATTTTTAAAGGGGTAGAAATTATACCTCCTGAACTGAAAAAAAAAACAAAAAGAATCTGTTGGTAATATGAAGTGGGTCTTAAAAAAAAAAAAATGAAGTGGGTCTTATTTTGAAGATTTTTCCCCCCATTCCAACAGGATTATTGCTGAGACTCACACCTCCTGATTCCAGAGGCCATTATTTCCGTTTATTTTTTTTTTCTGACAGAGGCTAAGAGACACAAAGAGATAGAGAAGATAAAAGAAAAATAGAGGGAGGAGAGATAGCTGCAGCACTACTGCAATGCTCAATAAATCCCCGCCCCCTTCAGGTGGGGACTAAGGGCTCAACTCCAGGTCCTTGAGCATGGTAGTATATGTACATTGCCAGGTAAGCCACCACCTAGCAGCTGAAAATTATTAATGGTTTAAACTTTCTTTATAAAGTGAAACATGAGTAAAAAAGGTAAATTCATTTTCTGTAACTCAAGTAATCTTTAGCTGTTGCCACTTTTTTGCATATGTTCATTTATATTATATTCTTAATTCATTTTTCCAATGGAAGGATGATTCAGCTTCTGCATTATAGTAAAAGTGGAATCACACTTTTGTACTATGTGTGCTTAACCTGATGTGCTACCACCAGGCCCCCTGGAACCACATATTTGATGAAAAATTATTAAGTATCTAGTGGAGTGTATGGCAGGCGTTTAAATGGTACTAGTACAGTGTACAGGCCTAGTTACAATACTGGATCTAAAAAATTAAAATTAAAAAATAAGTCACACTACATGATCACTATCTCCAAGAGAATACATTTTAGATACTGAAAGTGTCACTTTCTTGAGGTGACACTTTCAATCTCTAACAACCACCACTACTTTGCTCCCCACTCTGTCTCTAGCTAAAATCAGTCATAAGGTAATTGACATACTTTATATTCTTATTGCTATTCAAATAAGAAATTTCTATGGTTAGGCAAGAGTGTTTTGTTGTCCTTTCATGGACAGTATTTCTTCACTCCTAATTTCTGATTAATTAAAGCAAAATTTTAATTACTACAATTCCACTACTGTGTTCTAATTCCACTTTCCCAAGACAAAATTATTTTCTGCACTTGGCAACTCAATAGAAAAATCAGAATAAATAAACTGCACTTCTTTTTAAATCACATCAGTATTTTAGTCATGTGAGCACTCAAACCAAACTCCACAGCAGCGAAATCAAAATCTTCAATGAGTGATAATCAGAGATGAACACTTTTTAATATGTGTCTAGCTTTTCAAACTGACACTACTATTCGCTCAGTTCTATATGAAAAATAATCATATATTTTAAATCCCACTGAAAACATTATCTTGTGTCTCCTATATCTAATGTCATTTCACTTATCCCTTTAAACGTGACTTGTATAATCCAACACTTAAGCTCCCATTTTTGACAAAACCTCCAAATAGTTTTTTAATGACTGGAGAGAAAACAACGAAATAACTACTAGAGTGTTACATAATCAAGAATGTCCTTTCTCTTAATTTATATCTTTTTGCACATAGTCTGCTAGAAACATGGCAAGTTTTAGCTTTTTTTTTTTTCTAGAAAACAAACTAAGAAGCATATATACATAAAAGGAAAAACTTGTAGAGAGTAGATCATGGCTTGAGAACTATTTATGCAGCATCAGAAGACTAAACCAGACTCTGTCCTGGCCATAAACTAAACCCACGCCCCAAATGAGGTGCCAAGCCACAAAAGGCATTTGCGTCATCTGGGAATACAAGGAAAAGACGGACTTCTAATTATAGGGCCTGGAAGCGGAAGCCTAGTGTGATTAGCTGTTTAGGCACTGCTGTATGTTTATCTGGAAGCTTCCTCTCCCTCACTCTCAGCCTCAAGTTTGATAGATGAGCATTGACATTAGAGGGTGCAGAGTAAATCTGCTGAAGGTACATAGCGTTCTCCAAAATCTGAGGTAGTTGGTGACTGAACATTAAGGCGTCTGTGGCCTCATAAGAACATACATCTTTTCAATTGGGCGTCAGCTGGTTACCCAACAGACAAAATTAAAGAGTAGAAAACCTCTACTGGACACATGCTGTAAAATCGTGGGAACATGAGTACATTTGTCTTTTTTAGCCATATCCTATTTATAACACCTACCTAATTGTAAGGTTTTTTTAGCATGTGCACACATATGCAGTGGAAATAAAATTACCAATTATTTACACACTCTTCTAAAAAGAAATGAACACTGATATATTGGATCAAAGGAAAGTTTCACAGTAATTCAAGGTTATATGCTCAATAAAACTGTTAAAGTCATCAGAATAAACAATATTGAATGAACAAAGGACATTATTTTTCCTTACTAAAATTTCATATATATATACATATACATATATATGCAATTTATTTATGTACTATTTATGTGGTCTGTATATACATCCTTATTATTTTTTTAATTATCTTTATTTATTTATTGGGTAGAGACAGGCAGAAATCAAGAGAGAAGGGGGTTGATAGAGAGGGAGAGAGACAGAGAGACACCTGCAGCCCTGTTTCATCACTAATGAAACTTTCCTCCTGCAGGTGGGGACCAGGGGCTTGAACCTGGGTCCTTGTGCACTGTAACATGTGCACTTAACCAGGTGTGCCACTGCCTGGCCCCGCACATCCTTATTTTCTGACTTATTATTTTCATCCTCCTGTGTTTAAATAGAAGTTAAATGTCTGATAATTTTATTTGAATACTTTGCATTACAGTATTCCTTCTACATTGTATATATATTTTATTTATTATTGGATAGAGACAGAGAAATTGAGAGGGGAAGGAAGAGAGAGAGGGAAGGAGGGAGAGAGAATGAGACGGGGAGAGAGAGAGACCTGCAGCCTTGCTTCACCACTCGTGAAGCTTCCCCCCTGCAGGTGGGGACCAGGGGCTTGAACCTGGGTCCTTGAGCATTGTAATGTGTGCATTTAACCAGTTGTGCCACCGCCCACCCCACCCCCTTTCTATGTGGTATCATGATTTTTTTTTTTTTTGCCTCCAGGGTTATGGCTGGGGCTCCGAGCCTACACTATATGAAGCCACTGCTCTTGGAGGCCATTTTCCCCATTTTTAATGCCCTTGTTGTGCCCTTGTTGTTGTTATTGCTGTTGTTGGATAGGACAGAGAGAAATCGAGAGAGGAGGGGGAGACAGCGAGGAGAAGAGACACACAGACACCTGCAGACCTGCTTCACTGCTTATGAAGCAACCCCCCTACAGATGGGGAGCCAGTGGCTAAAACCGGTATACTTATGCCAGTACTTGAGCTTTGTGCCATGTGCACTTAACTTGCTGCGCTACTGCCCAGCCCCCTATCATAAAAATGTAAACGTAATGAAGACATCTTTGGTCACATTCAATGGGTTTTCATATTAAATACTTCATTTTTTTCAAGATTTTCACTGTCAATTAATGAGAAAGGGAACCAGGGCATCATTCTCATATACATGCTGCCAAGCTTGAACTTGGGACCTCAGTGTTTGAGAGATCAATGTTTTGTCCAATAATTTATCTACTGTGCTACTTCTCAGACCACACTTCAATACTCTACATTTTTTCAAGAGTCTATTTATCCAATAAACTATATATGACAGTGGTGCATGCCTATATGTACTCCTGTATTTCCAAGTAGTTGGATATATTTCTTGTCCAGAGCAAGAATACTTTCATAAACTGCACTGACTTTACACATACAGTAAATGTATTCATATTAACAGTACGGTCTGATGGCTCCGGCAAACATATACACCTATGCTACTAATGGCATAATCAAGAACGTCGGGATAAATTCCCTTGTGTCCACTTGTAGTCCATTCTCTTCCCATTGCCTGGCTCTAGGAAACCACCAATTGGCATTCTGTCACTATGAATTAATATTGCCTGTTTCAGAATTTCATTTAAATGTAATCACACAATATTTTGCTAAACTTTTTGCTGCAAATATGTTTGCTCATTCATTCATTTATATATTGAAAAATGTTCCATTGTTTTTATGTTTACCATTCAGGTTTTGGACTATAGTGAATCCAAGTTCTATGAAAATTCAAGTACTCACTACAAGTCTCTGTATGACCACATGGGTTTTATTTCTGATAGGTGAACATTGAAAGCAGAATTCGTAGGTTTTATGTATGTGTGTTTAATTTCAGAAATAGCTATATCATTTTACTTCCATATGAGTTTAACAATCCTGTCATTCATTTTAAATTTTAATTAGAGTTGATTATTCCTTTTAAAGACTTATTTTATTTTATTTATTATGCATAAGAGAGAGTTTCACATGAGTCAGGAGAGGGAGAGGGAGAGGGAGAGGGAGAGGGAGAGGGAGAGGGAGAGGGAGAGGGAGAGGGAGAGGGAGAGGGAGAGGGAGAGGGAGAGGGAGAGAGAGAGGGAGAGAGACTGACTAGAGCACCTCTCCAGTACATCCAAATTGTATGGACTCAACAAGCGACCTCAGGCTCTAGCAGTCAAACTAACTCCCTATCCTTGGTGATTTCTTATGATTCTAATTTTTCATTGTCCTTGCAGATTAGGGGTGTTGATTAGCTTTGCAAGTGCAAAATGTCTACTGGCATGTTTCTTTATGAATTTTGTGTATATGTTATTATAAAATATATGCTACATATTACATAGGCCTGGAGAGAGTGAAGGAGAAAAAAGGGAGAAGTAGTAGGTGTGACTTAGAAAGGAAGAAAAGGCAGAACCATAGAAAAAAAAAGACATATAAATACAGATAGTTATAGACATAACTGTGATATTGGGAGAACTAATGTAGTTTCCAGTGGAGGGATGGGAACACAAAGTTCTGGTGGTGAGATAGGTATGGGACTATACCCCTGTTACCTTAAAATTTTATAAATTAATATTAAATGGCTAATAAAAATAAATTGAATTAAGTACATGGAGGGGGAAATAAAGCACTGGAGGTGGAGGACAAGCAGTGGAGCACCCAGATGAACACACATATTACCACGCAAAAGGACCCAGGTTTGAGTCCCTGCGCCCCACCTACAGGGGGATGCTTCATGAGTGGTGAAGCAGGTCTATAGGTGTCTCTCCTCCTCTCTTCCTCTCTATCAAGTAAAATAGGAAGAAAAAGAATTTTTAAAAAAAGGCAAAGATGAACACTGTAAATGGTGGGTTCATAGTGCTGGCAATAATAACCTTGCAATAATAACCCTGGTGGCAATTATTTAAAAGTAGGAAGAGGAGAAATTTTGAAGAGTAACCTTCACAGATGTCGCAAGGATAATCCACAGCAAGAGAGATAAAGCTAAAAATAAACTAATGGAATTATATCTCTGAAGATATAAAGAAACCATCCCTAAAACAAAAAAAAGTCCACTGGCATATAATATTTATCAAAGAACTAATACCTAATATATATAATAGCTACTATAGAAAGAACTAACAAAACCCATCAGCAAATAAATGAACACTACTCATCAAAAAATGTAAAGAGCTGACTATACATTTCATCAAACAAGATATATATGACAAATAGGTATACTAAAATCTATTTATAATCTTTGGCAATTTTTTTTCTGCCCCCAGATAAACTTCCATAGCATTTGCTCAACTACCTTGAGAAATTCAATGGGACTTTACTAGGTAGTGAATTTATTTAACGGAGACAGAAGAAATGCTTCAGAAATTGATCTAAAATCAGGAAAGAAAAAAAGGAAAAATTGTGGGCTGGGTGGTGGTGCACCTAGTTGAGTGCACATGTTACAATGCACAAGGACACAGGTTCAAGGCCCTGGTCCCACCTACAAGGGGAAAGCTTTGTAAGTGGTAAAGTAGGGCTGCAGGTGTCTCTCTGTTTCTCTCCTCTCTACCTCCCTCTTCCCTCTCCAGTTCTCACTGTCAGTATGCAATAAATAAGTAAATATATATTTTAAATGTTTTTAAATTGCCAAGACAGTTCTAAGAAAAAAGAATAAGAACAGAGGAATCCTGACTTCTAACTATATTAAAAAGAAACAGTAATCAAAACTGCATGTTACTGAAGAAAAATTGACATGTTGATGAATGAAATAGAATTGAGAGCCCAGAAATAAGTCCTCACACCCACAGACAGTTAATTTATGACAGGGGAAAGGGGTCATGCCCAGAAGATTAAATGGTAAAAGGAGAGTCTTTTCAATAAATGAATTACACATTTAAAACAATGAAAAAGAAATGTCACATATCACCACATATAAAAGTCAGCTTAAAATGGATTAAAGACTTGAATGCTAGACCAGAACCATAAAATACAGACACACTGGCAGAATATTTCACAACATCTGCTTTGGAAACATCTTCAAAACCCAATAGCAAGCAAATATAAGTCAATGGGGCTACATCAGACTGAAAAGCTTCTGCCCAGCAAAGGAACCATCATTAAGACAAAAAGACTATGTAATGGGAGGATTTTTTACATGCCACAGATCAAATGATTAATAGCCAAAATATGTGGTTGCTGAAAAGGTCTTGATGCATTTTTTTTCCATAGAAAACATGGGGGGGGATTGTGACTTTTCTGACAACCCAATATATTTATTTAGAGCTCACTACATTCGGAAAAAGAAAAGAAAAAAAAGGCAATCCCTTTAAGAAATAGGGCTATGAAGGCCAATGAAACAGCGTATGTGGCTACTGTGCTACTCTGTCATGTGCACAACCCAGGCTCAAGTCCAGATCCTACCACACTGAAGGAAGCTTCGGTGCTGTTGTCTGCCTGCCTATCTATCTATCTATCTATCTATCTATCTATCTATCTATCTATCTATCTATCTGCCTCACTTATAGGCAGAGCTAAGAAACAAGTACAGACAGTAAACCGTGAACTGGGTTTGGAGTACTGCAGCAAAGCAAAAGACTCTAGGCAAGGAGAGCAGGAAATAGAGGTGGGGAGGCTTTGGGGTGCTAGTGCATGATGGCAGAAAAGAAGCTAAGTTGGGGGTAAGAATGTTTGACAGCTATTATCATGGGCAGATGAGAAATTGTACCCATGTGTCAACAACTGTAAAATATTAACCCCCCTTCAATAAAATAAGAAAAGGGGGGGATAGATGATATGAACATATTATTCATCAGAAAAGATATTCAGGCAGCCAACAAACATGAAAAAATGTTCAACATCGCTGATTAAAGAATGCAAATAAAAACAACAATGAGATAGCACCTTACAGTTCTAAGAGCGCCATGCATTAAAAAGGACAGAAATAACAAATATTGTTGAGAATGGGGTGGGGGTTCTATCAGTGAGAATGTTAACTGCTCCAGTTCTGTGGAAAACAATCTGAAGAATGCACAAAACATTAGAAAAGTACCTATTTTACGTTCTGGCAATTTCTCTCTTAGGGGTGTATCCAACAAATACAAAAATATTGGGGGCTGGGCAGTAGTGCAGTGGGTTAAGCACACAAGGCACAAAGCCCAAGGACAGGCTTAAGGATCCCGGTTTGAGCCCCTGGCTCCCCACCTGCAGGAGGGTTGCTTCACAAGTGGTGAAGCAGGTCTACAGGTGTCTATCTTTCTCTCCCCCTCTCTACCTTCCAGTCCTCTCTTGATTTCTCTCTGTCCTATCCAACAACAATAGCACCAATAACAATAATAATAACCACACAATGATAAAACAAGAAGGGCTACAAAAAAAAGGGGGAAAAATAGCCTCCAGGAGCAGTGGATTCATAGTGTAGGCATTGAGCCCCAGTGATAACCCTGGAGGCAAAAAAAAAAAAAAAAGACAAAAGCACATATCTGAAGACATTTATGCAACACTATTTGCAATAGGCAATACATGAAGACGACCCAAATGTCCAATGATAGATGAGTAGTTGGCAAAAGTTGTGATATGTAAATACAATGGAATACTACACACTTACAAAATTTTCCCTTTTGCTACATCTTGGATGAAATTTTAAGGAATTATTTCAAGTGCTACAAGCCAAAAGGAGAAGGATAAAACCAGATGACCTCACAAATATTAGACTCACCAAACTTAGACTAGCTATGGTCTGTTGGCAACAGATCTGGGAGCAGGGGGAGACTGAAAGAGTGCTGAAGACTATCAGAAGACAGGAAAAATCTGAAGCCATATTATTCTAAAAATATGTGGAGCATTATAGATGGGAAGAAAAATCAAGACAGTATTTTTCTTACCACATCCTGTGACCAATGGGAAAAACATCCCAACTTGTTTTTTTAACAATTAACCCAAGACCACCATCACCTTTCAAATATGCAGTTTTTAAGTAACCAGAAAAATTCCAAATCTGTTAAAGATGCAGTCAAGCATCAAAAGGGGTACATGATTAATCTGTTTTACTAGAGACTCAACATTCATTTTCTTCTTATTAGTGGATGAAAAAACAAATTCCCTGCCAAAGAGGGGTAATTATTTAACATGTAGACGTGTTGCATTTCACAACTCTTAGCTACTTAACTGGCAGAAATAGTGGCTTTGGAAAATATATCAATTATTTACTGAATTTAAGGCAAGCCAACATCAAAAATGATAGACTGCATAGAATTCAGAATTTCTGATTTTAAATTAACAAGAATTATTATAGTTGATGTAAAAAGCAATGTAGTTGATAATATACTGATCCAATATACTGTTACATAAATAATATGATATCATAAGATATCTTAGTATCTATTATATACTTCAATCTTAACTTTGTATAGTATATGTCTACATTCTTTTTTTTTTTTCCTCCAGGGTTACTGCTGGTCTTGGTGCCTGCACCATGAATCCACCGCTCCTAGAGGCCATTTTTTCCTCCTTTTGTTGCCCTTGTTGTTGTAGCCTCGTTGTGGTTATTATTATTGCCATTGTTGATGTTGTTCATTGTTGGATAGGACAGAGAGAAATGGAGAGAGGAGGGGAAGACAGAAAGGGGGAGAGAAAGACAGACACCTGCAGACCTGCTTCACCGCCTGTGAAGCAACTCCCCTGCAGGTGGGAAGCTGGGGGCTCGAACCGGGATCCTTACGCCAGTCCTTCTGCTTTGCGCCACATGCGCTTAACCCCTGCGCCACCACCCAACCCCCATATGCCTACATTCTAATGTAATTTGCTATTATGGATTATTCCTACAATTTTTGTAGGGGATATAATTCTTATTAAAACCACAAATTAGAAATAAAGTGGGATTTACTTGCTTTTGTTAATTTATTTATTGGAAGATTAATGTTTTACAGTCCACAGAAAATACAATAGTTTGTACATGCATAACATTTCTAAGTTTTCCACACAACAGTACAACCCTCACCCTGTTGCAGGACCTAAATTCTAACCCCCACACACACACCCCAATCTTTTACTTTGGAGCAATACACCAACTCCAGTCCAAGTTCTGCTTAGTATTTTCTCTTCTAATTTTGTTTTTCAACTTCTACCTGTGAGTGAGATCATCCCATATTCATCCTTCTGTTTCTGACTTATGTCAATCCCCCGGTCCCCACCTGCAGAGAGAAAGCTTCACAAGTGGTGAAGCAGGGCTACAGGTGTCTCTATGTCTCTCTCCCTCTTTATCTCCCCCTTCCTCAGTTTCTGGATGTCTCTAGCCAATAAAGATAATAAAACATTTTTAAATAATAATAAAATAAAATAAAATTTAAAATGAATAGGCTCATTTTAATTTTTTTTAATTGGGGAATTAATGTTTTACATTTAACAGTAAATACAATAGTTTGTACATGCATAACATCCCCCAGTTTCCCATTTAACAATACAACCCCCACTATGTCATTTATCATCCTTCATGGACCTGTATTCTCCCCAGCTCGTTTTAAATTTTATAACATTATACAATACTATTTAACAGAAGTTGAGTAGCTAACAAAAATAATTCAGCTAAAAAGCAAAAAACTGCCTCATTTTCTAACATCAGTAAGTTTGTGCAGGACTTAAAGGTTAGATACATCCTTTAGGCTCCCCAAAATACTTTCTTAATTACAACATAGCCACAAATATAGATCAGTTAGAGGTGCAAGTTTCACATGCATAAAGCACTTGGATATATACCTAGTGTCACAAAAATAAATAAAACAGAAAAAAAAACTCTACATCATATAGGGTGGTGGCACACTCAGCTGAGCACCCATGTCACCATGTGCAATTGGGATTGAGCCCCCACTCCTACCAGCCAGGGGGACACCTTCACAAGCTATGAAGCAGGTCTGCTCATATACAGCTTTCTCTCTCCACCCCCCTCCTCAGTTTCTCTCTGTCCTATCTAATAAAATAAAAGTGAAAAATGGCCACCTGGAGCCGTGGATTCATAGTGTTGACACCAAGTCCCAGTGATGACGCTGGTGGGGGAAAAAAAAAAACTATATGGATTTTCAAATGGCAGTATAGACTGTTGCTTCTAACATTTGGTATGTACGTATGTAAATACAAATGTGTCAATTCTACAGGATTAAGCAAAAAATATATATATGGTACACAAACAGGACAAGCAAAAGAAAAGTGTCTCCTATTGATAGTAACTATTAACAGTCCTGTCTGAGTTCAATGTTTTTCTATAAGAAGCTTGTCAGCTGTGATACAGCATAAAAAAAAATCAAATCTTTCAAATCACTGAAAATGGAATATATTACATACACACTCATACTCTCAAACTAAATAAAAGTCATATTGTGAACAACAACAAAAAAATCTGAACAGTAAATAACTAAGATGACTTGTAAGCAATTGCATCAAATCTCGGCTTGCCATAAAAGATTTTGCAAACCAATTTTGTAAGTGCTTCTGAGTTATGAACCTTCCATTTAATTCAAATATTTAATAAGGTACAAAGCATTTATAAAATGTTGCAGAAATGAGGGGGCTGGGTGTGGCTTAAGTGTACATGGCACAAAGCACAATGACCTCTGTTAGGATCCTGGTTTGGCTCTCTACCTTTAGGGGGGGTCACTTCACAAGCGGTAAAGCAGGTCTACAGGTGCATCTTCCTCTCCCTCTATCTTTACCTCCTCTCTGGATTTCTCTCTGTCCAATTCAACAACAGCAATAAATAATGTACAATGTTTGCAACAATAGCAATAATAACAAAAACAAGGTTAACAAAATGAGAAAAATGGCCTCCAGGAGCAGTGGATTTGTAGTGCAAGCCTCAGCAATAACCCTGGAGGCAAAAAAGTAAAAATAAATAAATAAATATGTTGCAAAAATGAGGATACACTGAAACAATTTGCCATTTGCAAATCCATATAATTTTTTTATCTGCAACAAACTGATAAGTATATTGTGTAGACTTTACCACTCTATGTCACATGTATCATATTTTTCATGACTACTCATACCCAGCACTGCATCATTATTTCCTAACTAATCATATTTTATTTCAGTTTAGATGTGAAATATTTTTGAAGAACATTCTCTAATTGCTCAATATCAGATATTCACCTAGTAACCCTCTGTGAATTTGTGAACCCACAAAGAATTTTCCTTCCTTGTTCTAAATCTCTACTATATGACAGCAGATTCCATGGATAGAAACTATCTCCTGGGCAGGGGTAGATAGCATAATGGTTATGCAAAGAGATTCTCATGCCTGAGGCTCCAAGTCCCAGGTTCAATCCCCTGCACCACCATAAGCCAGAGCTGAGCAGTGCTCTGGTAAAAAAAAAAAAACAAAAAAAAAAACTATCTCCTGATTCACCAAGGCTCAGGTAGTGACGATAGAATCTCAATGTATTGGCAGAAACAGGTTATATCATAGCGAATATCAACTTTTCAACTATTATATATTTTAGTTCTATATACTTTGAAGCAATATCGTGAAGCCTGGAGACCTTCTTAGAACATCTTTAATGGGAAAATTGAAATATCTAGGATTTTTAAAATGATAATATAGTATGTGTTTTATAAAAGCATTAAAATCTTAAATATTAAGAAATATTTTGAAAGCCATATAACGAAATGTTACGAAAGTATCCCTTATTTTGACTGTTCACATCACAGCTGCAGCTAATATCTCAGTGGACTGTTGTAGATATTCACAAATATATGTAGAGATCAATGAAAATATTACACATTATTTTCCTTTCCAAGTTCACACACTCTCTGAATGCTACACATAGAAACTGTCAGATTCTGGGCAATGTGAAAGTAATGATGAGGTAAATATCTACGTATATTAGAACACAATTGGTAAGTTTAACTTTATTAAAAGGAAATACTACTAGACCAGGAGACAGCTCACCAAGTAGACGGCATGCCTTACTGTGTGTTATCATCTGTAGCACTAAAGTTAAATACTTTCTTTTTTATGACCTTTTTTTTGGGGGGGATTAATGAATTACAGTAAATACAGTTGCTGCTACAGGTGTAAAACTTCTTATTCTAGCTTAGGTTCTCCTCCAACATCCTGCACCAGGACCTGAAAGGCCTCACCTCCCCTGAATTCCTTGCTTTCACACAATACATCAAATCCATTTCAAGTTCTACTCTGTGCTTCCCCTTTCTGCTCTTATTTCTCAACTTCTGTATAATGGAAAAATCATAGGCAGGAAGAAAACTGCATCCAATGTCTAAAATACTCTTATTATAACAAAATATATACAGTAATACAAATGATATTTGACATAACAGATAGGCTATCAAAATGAGTCATATTAGTAGTAACTAATAAGAGTGCTGCAAATGATATAACTTCCAGGCTATCTTTCAAACTTTAACTTAATTATTAAAACATTCAGATCATTCAATAAATCATTGTCTTCACTGATTAAATCACTCCTGAAGTTCGACTATCACTACGAAATATTCTTGTCTATCAAAAAATCACTAAGACACTAGAATGTAGATTATTCACAGTACTCTATATTAAACTCTTACCATCATTCTTAATTTGAAAAGATGACAGAAGAGGGGGAAAGATAGGCCTTTCCATCAATTTTAACTAACATGAATGAGAATTTCCACAGAATAAGATGTACAAAATACTAACTCCTCAAACCCATCAATCACAAGGATAAGATCTAGAAAGGTTTTTAGTTTAAGATATTTTAGCTTTGAACACAAAAGTAACTGTATCTATTATGTAGAAATGAATTTATACTCCTAGGCATTTATCCAATGGGCATGAGAACACTAATTCAAAGGGGAAGATGCGGGGGTTGGGCGGTAGCACAGCGGGATAAGTGCACATGGCATGAAGCGCAAGGACCGGACCAGCATAAGGATCCCCATTCAAGCCCCTGGCTCCCCACCTGCAGGGGGGAGGGTCCCTTCACAGGCTGTGAAGCAGGTCTGCAGGTGTCTGTCTTTCTCTCCCCATTTCCCCTCCTCTCTCGATTTCTCTCTGTCCTATCCAGCAGTAACAACATCACACAATGATCTTAGGTCCATACATCCAGAGGGCTAAAGAATAGGAAAACTATCATATCAGGGGGAAGGGATGGGATACGGAGGTCTGATGGTGGAATTGTGCGAAGTTGTACCCCTCTTATCCTATGGTTTTGTCCAATGTTTCCTTTTTATAAATAAAAATTTTTTAAAAATTTGCTCAACAATTTGTTTGGCTTCGTATGTTAACTCTCTTTTCAATCACCAGGTTCCAGATGCCATCAGGATGCTGGTCAGGCTTCCCTGGATTGAAGACCCCACCAATGTGTCCTGGAGCTCAGCTTCCCCAGAGACACACCCTACTAGGGAAAGAGAGAGGCAGACTGGGAGTATGGACCGACCAGTCAACGCCCATGGTCAGCGGGGAAGCAATTACAGAAGCCTTCTACCTTCTGCAACCCTCAATGACCCTGTGTCCATGCTCCCAGAGGGATAGAGAGTGGGAAAGCTATCAGGGGAGGGGGTGGGATATGGAGATTTGGTGGTGGGAATTGTGTGGAGTTGTACCCCTCCTACCCTATGGTTTTGTTAATTAATCCTTTCTTAAATAAAAAAAAATTAATTTTTTAAAAAATAACATCAATGACAACAATAATAATGACAACAACAATGATAACAAGGGCAACAAAAAGAGAAAAATGGCCTCCAGGAGCAGTGGATTCATAGTGCAGGCACTGAGCACCAGTAATAACCCAGGGGCAAAAAAGGGGGGAATATGCACCCCAATATTCATAGATGGATAGTCAAGGTGTAAAATCAGCCAAAATGCCCATCAATAGAAAGCTGGATAAAGAAGTTATGTGGCCCCATCACCTGAGGCCCTAGTCAGAGTCATGGGATTCCCACACAGACATGATGGGAATCTAACAGAGGGGATCTAACAGATCCCTCTCGCCACTGTCACTGGTCATCTCCATCAGGAACAACATAATGGACCCCTTAGGGGGCCCCTATAGGACCTTGCCCTCAATGTGGATCAACAATGGTAGAGAAAGTTCCATTCTCCAAAGGTATATTGGACAATATACTCCACCTACTACTACCCAAGGAAGATGGGTCCTAAAATTAGCGCAGCCTGGTGTGTTCCTAGCTGTGAGCACAGAATGAGACATTACTAATATAAGCTCCTGTGCTGACTATGGGCCCCAGATCAAATAGATGAGGTTTAGAGTTAACATTTATATACTTTCCCCATATTTGGGAGTTTCTCTCTTCTCTGATCCAGCTTTCTAATCCTATTTCCAACTATGAAACCATTTCCCCAGACAATAACCTGTGTCCACCTGCATATTAGCTACCAGGCTCAGACAAAATCTAGTAAAGTCATGGCCCCTTGGAATATGCCTAAAATAAACCTACTAGCTTCTTCCAAAAGGGAGACCCCCAAATCTTCATCTGCAATATTTTTGCCTTTAGGTTCATGACTAGTCAACAATTTGTTCTGCTTTAATCTTAACTCTTTTTCAGCCACCAGGTTCCAGATGCTATCCAGATGCCAGCCTGACTTCCCTGGGCAGACACCCACCATGTGTTCTGCAGCCCCACCCCTCCAGCGCCCTGCCCCAGTAGGGAAAGAGAAAGGCAGGCTAGGAGTTTGGATCGACCTGCCAACGCCCATGTTCATCGGGGAAGCACTTACGGAAGCCAGACCTTCCATCTTCTGCACCCCATAATGACCCTGGCTCCATATTCCCAGAGGGATAAAGAATACGGAGTTCTGGTGTTGGGTTTTGTGTGGAATTGTACTCCCCTTACCCTATAGTCTTGTCAATATTTCCATTTTATAAATAAAAATTTTTTTTAAGTTATGGAGCATATACTCAATGGAATACTACTCTGCAATTTAAAAAGTACTGTGTTGTTTGGGACAAAAATGCTTGGAACTTGTAAGTAAGGAAGTGAAAGACAACTGCTGCTGGATAGCTTCACTCATGAAATATAGAGAGCAGGGAGTCGGGTGGTAGCACAGCAGGTTAAGTGCAAGTGGTGCCAAGCATAAGGATCCCAGTTCGAGCCCCCAGCTCCCCACCTGCAGGGAAGTCACCTCAGAAGCTGTGAAGCAGGTCTGCAGGTGTTTATCTTTCTCTCCCCCTCTATGTCTTCCCCTCCTCTCTCCATTTCTCTCTGTCCTATCCAATTACGATGACATCGACAACAACAACACCAATAATAACTATAACAATAAAACAATATTTATAAATAAATATTTATTTATAAATAAATATTTTTTTAAAAAAGAAATATAGAGAGCAGAAATACATGGACTTACCCTAATAACTAAAAAAATAAACAATAACCAAGCTATCTCTAAGTCTGTAAGAACTGCAGTGGTTACTGAGGGTGAAGAAGTGCTATAGTTCATATTACCCTCATTATCTTATAATCTTGTAAACCATTATTAAATCACTAATAAAAAATGTCAACAAAAAATAAGAAATTAAAAAAAAATAAGGTGTTTTAAAGGCCACTTGCTTCACCATGTAAGTACCTAACATTTGAGCTTGGCCCTACTGCACTAAGTTTTAGTATTGTGATATCTTTCCCTCTCTCCCTTAGTACATCACCTTATCTCTGACCTGAAAAGGCTGACCCAGGAGTAAATTTAGTGATTACAAATAAACAAAGCAAAACAAACAAAGAGGAAGGGGATAGGGATGAGAGAGAAGATGAGGAGGAGGAAATAAAATTAAGTTCTTTTGTTTTGACTTTTGGGGATTGTATGTTTGTTTGTTTACCACCAGGGTTACTGCTGGGGCTTAGTGCCTACACTATAGTTCTCATGCTCCTGGTGGTCTTAACTTTCTTTATCTTATAGAGACAGAGTAGGGAGTAGGGAGCAGAAAGGTACCTGCAGTGCTGCTCTACCACTCATGAAGCTACTCCCTCCACCCCATAGGTGGGGCCCAAGGGACTTGAACCTGGATTCTCACGCATGGTATTGTGTGTACTCTAATTGGTGAAACATCATGCAGTCCTTAAAGTACTTTGGAAGTAAGTACATTAAAGTGAAATCCCATCAGTGTATTAAATTAATTTCTAAATACAAAGACTAATAATTAAAGAAAAATAATTAGCCTTTTATTCCTGTTTTAAATTTTAGAATTAAGTCTTTATTTTGCCTTCTACAGACAGGAATATATAGAATAACCCCTGGCTAATTAGAAAAAGATTATTAAATAGAAAAGTTAATTAATACATAAAAGTTAATCAGTGAAGTTAAACAATGTAGAAAACATGACAGAATAATTAGAAAAATCATTATTCTACAGCATTCAATGTAAAAAAAACTTGTACAAAATGTTGTTTCATATACCTAGAGGTCAAAATAACAAATTAACATCCACTAAGCAATTCTCTTTCCAATATGGATATATCTGAACATTTGATGTTCCACTAATTTATTCATTTGATCAAACACAGTATAAATGTGAAGATAAATATATCAACTGTCACATGCTAGAATGATGTCACATATATTGATATGTAGTTTAGAATACTGAGGTTCTTGGCTTAACTTAATACAAAAATTAGTTCAACTTAACAGTTCTGTTTCCTGCTATTCAATTACCACTACATTAAGAGTAACACTAATATTTAGGGAGTTTCTCACTTTTATAGTAAATTCATTTATATTTTCATTAGGAAATTAATGGCACATAGTACAGTCGTTGGCACACGGGTATAATTTCTCACCTAACCATAATAGATGTTTGCAAAACACTCTCACTTCCAACTTAGGTCCTTTCCCATCATCATACACCAGGAACTAAAAGATTCTCCCTCTCCTCTGCACAACCCCTGCCCCCATCTCCCTCTTCTCATCCCTAGAGTGCTTTGCTTTGGTGCAACACATCCAACCAGTGCAAGATTTACAGTACATCATCAATCAATTACAAACACATGGGAAAATTCATGATATAGAAGATGTAGGGGAAAAAAAAAAGGACATACCACTTGTATTAAAAGCCATACAGCACACTGGTTTCTCATGAGCAGGGAAGTGGGCCACAATACCTTCACTGTCAGAATCCTCGCTCACAAGAACCTTTAAGAAAGGGGGGAAAAAAACGCATATAGGGGTCACCTTTTCAAGTCAATTGCTGATAAAGAAATTATATAACAATATCCTTGCCCAAATAATATGCTTATCCTATACTGAATGAGTATTCATGACAATTTAAAGCGAGAAAGCCTCTTCATGAGTGAGGAAAAGGTAGCCTGCTTCCCAGCAGAACAAGCCTATAAACTGAAACATTTTTTAACTGTAGAGGTTGGAAACAACTTCCTGGAGGGTAGGTTCAGGGAAAATGAATGAATGAATGAATGAATGAATGAATGAATGAATGAATGAATGAATGAATGAATAAATAAATAAGAAAGCCAGTCACGAGGAAGTATATCTAAAGAAAAGAATACATAGTTCTTAAAGGGACATATGTGCCCCTATGTTTATAGCTGCATTATTCACAACAGCCAAAGAGAAGATGCAGCCTAAATGCCCATCATCAGATAGATGACTAGGTATAGAAGTTATATATTCCATAGAATACTACTCTGAAATCCAAAAGGTGATATTGTGTCCTTTGGGATAAAATGGATGGAACCAGAGGTGATCATGCTTAGCAAAATAAGTAAAGAGATGACATACAACTACCAGATGGTTTCATCCATATGAGGGATCTAGAGATCTGATTTATATAAACTTGTAAAGTAAATTAATCAATCCAAACAAAACAGAAGCAAGCAAACTGTAAGACCTATGAGAATTATGGCGGTTGTCTTTGGGAGGTGGGAAGGTGGAGATACAGGAACTTTGGTGGTGGGTCTGGTGTGGAACTATACACTGTAACCTTGCAATCTTGTAGCAAACTACAAATAACAAATAAAATTTTTTAAAAGAACACATAGTTCTACTGTTCTTTAGTCTGTGAGGAACAAAAGGAAATTACTGACAGTTATCACTTAGTCGTTCACTGGAACTAGAAAAACAAAATAACCTGAGGTCAGTGAATATGTTAATGTGAAAAAGCCTTACAAAAATATAATTAAATAACATAAAAGCCACTCCTAATAGTTACAATTCAGTAATTTTATGCATAATAATATATAATAGTACACTGGATAGAGATACATGATCTTTTTTGTTTGTTGCCTCCAGGGATATATAGATGGGGATTGGTGCTGGCAATATGAATCCACTGTTCCAGGTAGCTTTTTTCTTTTTTTTTTCTCTTGCTTTTTCTTTTCTTTTCTTCCCTTTTCTTTTCTCTTTCTTTCTTCTTTTTATTTTATTGGATAGGACAGAAAGAACTTGAGAAAGGCAGCAGACACAGGGAGTGAGAAATACAGTCACCTGTAGACCTACTTCAGTGCTAGTGAAGCATCCCTGCTGCATCTGGGGAGTCCTTGCTCATAGTACTATGTGTGCTTAAGCAGGCGCACCACTGCCTGGCTGGATATATTTGATCTTTCTTCCCAATATTTACATTTTAATTTTTTGCTTATTGGTCAAGTTAGAACCTGCAATCCAGTCAAGTTATAGGTTTATCCATTTCTGTGTATATCTTTGTTTATTGTCATTTTAAACAAATTTTCACACCAGTAGAGTTAAGTACTATCCTACATGTAAACTGATTCTTTATACCTACTGAACACTATTCCCTGCCCTCCTATCTCAAGTCCTTGGACATTTTGACTATTTACTTGATCAAAGTAAGTGGAAGAATATAGCATGTATCCCTTTGTGACTGAATAATTTATCTTTAGCACAATGTTTTTCTTTTCCATTACTTGGACAGAACATGAAAGGATCATATTGAGAAAAGCCAGAAGGAGCGGTGAATACTAGATGATCTCACTTACAGTGGTATTTAAGAAGCAAGGCAAGGAAAAGGAGACACAAGATGAAGCCTGAGCTGGGTGGGACACACTGCAGCAAAGCAAAAGGCTTGGCACTGGGGAGTTGGTAGAAGAGAGGGCAGTGTGTCAGGTATCCAGTGCATGACGGTAAAGAAAAAAACTGGGGGGAGGGATCAACTAGGAATACCAAAGGAGACCACCCGGGACCGAAACAAGACAAGGCTAGAATGAACACAGGAACCCAGTAAATCTCCGGTGAGTACAAAACACGTGTGGCTGGTGACAGAGAGGAGAGAGGGGCCTAAGGAGAGATTAAGTGACTGCTAACAGTTCAGCAGTTAATCAGTTGAGACACCACCTCCAGTCTGCTCCACCAACAATGGGACAGCTGAAGGGAGGAGAGGACTCCCCAGAGACTCACCAAGTGCAACTCTGAGTCTCCATTGCTACTACCTACAGAATCTGGAGCAGCGACAGGAAGGGACACCAGGGGACAGAGATCTAGCCAGGAAACTCAGAAGACCAATACCTCCGTGGCATAGCTGAGGGGCTGTGAAAGTCTCTTTGCATAACCACTGGATTATCTCTGCCACACCCTGCTTTATCTCTTGGTCTGGAGTCAGTAATTAAGCCAAGACGCCTATTGATAGTTTAAAAGCCCTCAGGCTCCCATAGCCTACAGAGAAGGAAAAAAAAAAAAAAAAAAAAAGAGGCTTTTAAACCACTGAGCTCCAACTCAGGGATTGAAATAACTGTTAACTTCCACCACTGTGAACCCTTTAATTAACTTACTTAGACACAAGTCAATCCAGGCAATAGAGATCAATAATTTGAAAAGTACTGATAAAGGGAACTCATAACATAATATATAAAATGGTTATAACAACAAGAAAAAATATTGGAGACTCGAACCAGGACAAGAGTCCAGCTAAAAGTCCTCTAGAGGGTAAAGCACAAAATAATGAGTTCAACATCCAAACATTAGCTAAGGAAATAATCACAGGAGTGAGTAAAGAATTTGAAAAAATTGTAATGAGAAATGCAGGAACAACAAATGAGAATATGGAAGAAAATACTAATTATATCATGGTTATTAGAGAGCTGAAAGCTGAAATCGCTGAGCTAAGAAGGCAACTAGCTGAACAAGCTAAAACAGTATCAGAGCAGGGCAACAAAATAGATGAACTCCAGAAAGCAGTAGAGGGCAGAGAGAATAGAATCTATGAGGCTGAAGACAGAATTAGCAAGATTGAGGATGAATTAGACACAAATGAAAAAGAAGTAAGAGATCTCAAAAAGAGATTAAGAGATGCTGAAAACAACAACAGAGTCCTATGGGATGACTTCAAAAGAAACAATATACGCATTATTGGCATACCAGAGGAAAAAAGAGAAGGAGAGGAAGAAATCATTTTCCAGGCCATAGTAGCTGAAAACTTCTTTAGTCTAGACAACATCAAAGACATAAAAATTCAAGAAGCCCAGAGGGTCCCAAACAGAATTAACCCAGACCTAAAGATACCAAGACATGTCATACTTAGAATGGAAAGGAATAAGGATAAAGAAAGGATCCTCAAGGCTGCAAGAGAAAAACAAAGAGTCACCTACAAAGGAAAACCCATAAGATTAGCAGCAGACTTCTCCATACAAACACTACAGGCCAGAAGAGAATGGCAAGATATCTATCGAGTGCTCAATGAGAAAGGCTTTCAGCCAAGAATACTATATCCTGCTAGACTGTCATTCAGACTAAATGGAGGCATCAAAACCTTCTCAGACAAGCAACAGTTGAAGGAATCAACCATCACCAAGCCTGCCCTGAAAGAAATTCTGAAAGGTCTCCTATAAACAACCAGACCACCACAAATAGGACATATATCAAAACATTCTAAAACTCTACAAGAATGGTGTTAAAATATCTTCAATCTTTGATATCAATAAATGTCAATGGCCTGAATTCACCTATTAAAAAACACAGAGTAGGAAGATGGATCAGAAAACACAACCCAACAATATGTTGTCTACAGGAAACCCACCTAACTCAACAAGACAAACACAGACTTCAAGTGAAAGGATGGAAAACTATCATACAAGCCAATGGCCCACAAAAAAGGGCAGGAACAGCTATTCTCATATCTGACATGATAGACTTTAAAATAGATAAGATTAAAAAAGACAGGAATGGACACTACTTAATGCTCAGAGGATCAGTCAATCAAGAGAACTTAACAATTATTAACATCTATGCACCCAATGAGAAGCCATATAAATACATCAAACTCCTACCTAAAGAGCTACAGCAATATATTAACAGTAACACAATCATAGTAGGGGATTTCAACACCCCACTCTCTCAACTTGAGAGATCATCCAGGCAGAAAATCAATAAAGACGTAAGGGAGCTAAATGAAGAGATAGATAAACTAGAACTATTGGACATTTTCAGAGTCATTCATCCCAAGAAACTGGAATACACATTTTACTCAAATCCACATGGGTCATTCTCAAGGACATTAGGCCACAAAGACAGCATCAGCCAATTCAAGAGCATTGAAATCATCCCAAGCATCTTCTCAGACCACAGTGGAATTAAACGAACACTTAAAAATCAACATAAATAACAGTGCCAAAATGTGGAAGCTCAACAGTACACTTCTTAACAACTTCTGGGTCAAAGAGGAAATCAAGGAAGAAATCAAAATGTTTTGAGAGTTCAATGAAAATGAAGACACAAGCTGTCAAAATATTTGGGACACAGCTAAAGCAGTCCTAAGAGGGAAGTTCATAGCTATACAAGCACACATTAGGAAACATGAAAAAGCACAAATAAACAGCCTGATTGCACATCTTAAAGACCTAGAAGAAGAACAACAAAGGAACCCTAAAGCAACCAGAAGGACAGAAATCACTAAAGTTAGGGCAGAAATAAATAACATTGAGAATAGGAAAACCATACAAAAGATCAACGAAAGTAAATGTTGGTTCTTCGAAAGAGTAACAAAATCGACAAACCTTTAGCCAGACTCACAAAACAAAAAAGGGAGAAGACCCAAATAAATCAGATAGTAAATGAAAGAGGAGATATCGCAACAGACACCGCAGAAATTCACCATATCATGTGAGGCTTCTATGAACAACCATATGCCACCAAGCTAGAGAACCGGGAAGAAATGGACGATTTCCTAGATACCTACCAACGTCCAAAACTATGTACAGAGGAAGTGGATAACATGAACAGGCCCATCACAGCTAATGAAATTGAAACAGTTATCAAAAATCTTCCCAAAAATAAAAGTCCTGGACCAGATGGTTTTACAAATGAATTCTACAAAACCTTCAAAGAAGAACTAACACCTCTACTTTTAAAAATCTTCCAGAAGACTGAAGACACTGGAATACTCCCTGCCAGCTTCTATAAAGCCAACATCACCCTGATACCAAAAGCAGACAAGGACACAACCAAAAAAGAAAACTACAGACCAATATCTCTGATGAACATAGATACGAAAATATTGAACAAAATTCTAGCCAACCGGATACAGCAGTATATCAAAAAGATTGTTCACCATGAACAAGTGGGGTTTATCCCAGGCATGCAAGGTTGGTTTAATATACGTAAGTCAATCAATGTGATCCACCACATCAACAAAAGCAAGACCAAAAACCACATGGTCATATCAATAGATGCAGAGAAAGCCTTTGACAAAATACAACATCCCTTTATGATCAAAACACTACAAAAAATGGGAATAGATGGAAAATTCCTCAAGATAGTGGAGTCTATATATAGCAAACCTACAGCCAACATCATACTCAATGGTGAAAAACTGGAAGCATTTCCACTCACATCAGGTACTAGACAGGGCTGCCCACTATCACCATGACTATTCAACATAGTGTTGGAAGTTCTTGCCATAGCAATCAGGCAGGAGTAAGGAATTAAAGGCATACAGATTTGAAGAGAAGAAGTCAAACTCTCCTTATTTGCAGATGACATGATAGTATACATGGAAAAACCTAAGGAATCCAGCAAGAAGCTTTTGGAAATCATCAGGCAATACAGTAAGGTGTCAGGCTACAAAATTAACATTAAAAAGTCAGTGGCATTCCTCTATGCAAACACTAAGTTAGAAGAAATTGAAATCCAGAAATCAGTTCCTTTTACTATAGCAACAAAAAAAACAATAAAATATCTAGGAGTAAATCTAACCAAGAAAGTGAAAGACTTGTATACTGAAAATTATGAGTCACTACTCAAAGAAATTGAAAAAGACACAAAGAAGTGGAAAGATATTCCATGTTCATGGGTTGGAAGAATTAACATCATCAAAATGAATATATTACCCAGAGCCATCTACAAATTTAATGCTATCCCCATCAAGATCCCAAGCACATTTTTTAGGAGAATAGAAAAAAATGTTACAAATGTTGTGGTATATATACACAATGGAATACTACTCAGCTGTAAAAAATGGTGACTTCACCGTTTTCAGCCGATCTTGGATGGACCTTGAAAAAATCATGTTGAGTGAAATAAGTCAGAAACAGAAGGATGCATATGGGATGATCTCACTCTCAGGCAGACGTTGAAAAACAAGATTAGAAAAGAAAACACAAGTAGAACCTGAAATGGAATTGGCATATTGCACCCAAGTAAAAGACGTAAAAGACTCTGGGGTGGGTGGGTGGGTGGGGAGAATACAGGTCCATGAAGGATGATAAATGACATAGTGGGGGTTGTATTGTTAAATGGGAAACTGGGGAATGTTATGCATGTACAAACTATTGTATTTACTATTGAATGTAAAACATTAATTCCCCAATAAGGAAATAAATTTTAAAAAAAAGATATCACAATGGCTATGGAAAAAAAAAACTGGGGGGGAGATTTTTTTTTTATATATATATTCTTAAAAGAACTAACACTTCTGGGGCAGTAAGATAATACACCCAGTAGAGCACACAGTTTGCCATGTGCTATGACCCAGGTCTGAGCCTCTGGCCACCACACAAAGAAGAAACTTCATGAGCAATAGAGCAGTGCTGTGGCATCTCTTTTCTGTCTTGTCTCTCATCTTCAATCTTAAAAAAAAAAAGTCCACTAGGAAGGGTGATATCATATATGGGCAAAGCCTGGGGTGCGTGTAGGGGCACGGACGGACGAGGGACCTGGAAGCAAAACAAACTAAGATTTCTTTTTTTATTATTATTATTTTCTTTAATATTTATTTATCCCCTTTTGTTGCCTTGTTGTTTTATTGTTGTTGTTCTTTTTTGTTGTTGTTGTTGTTCTTGATGTCATCATTGTTGGATATGAATGAGAGGGATGGAGAGAGAAGGGCAAGATGGGGAGAGAAAGACAGACACCTGCAGACCTGCTTCACCGCCTGTGAAGTGACTCCATTGCAGGTGGGGAGCCGGGGACTCGAACTGGTATCCTTACGCTGGTCCTTGACCTTTCCGCCATCTGCACTTAACCCGCTGGGCTACCACCCAACTTCCATTTCTTTTTTTCTTTTTAACAAACTAATATTTCTATGATTTTACTTACTAATAAGTATCTTTACTTGATTCAAATATCATCATTTATCTCTCTTACACACACACAATGTGAAGTCCATTTTAATATTTCAAACAGTAAAATCTAATTTTAAAGACAAAAAGTTAATAAAGACTATGGGAAAGGGTGTGATGCACTTGGAAAAGCAAAGCCTACTGCTATGTTTTTAATATTATTACTTTACATTTTGCTTTTAATTACTATTTTTCACATTTTGCTTTTTATGTTTCTATGCTTAAATATAAGAAATCTCCAAGTTATACCTTTATTTCATCCAAAGCAATGGTAACATTTTCTCCTACTAAATAACCCCAAATCTGTCTGTCAACAAATGTTAGATGTTTAACAGACTTACTTATGTTTTCCAAATGAGACAATGTTGAGGAGGGTTGTTACTACCCAGTAAATGTGGGTGGCCTTGAAGGTGAATTAAGAATCAAAGGACAAAGGAAAATATTTTTTACTTTAGCAGTCATAAAACACGAAAGCTTTATATATTTAATGCCAATTAAAAGAGAACATCTGTATGTCTATCAACTCTAGCTAATTAACACAACTTTAAAAAAAATGTCATTACAGTGAACTGAAAAGTTTGCTAGCACTTCATTAAAAGGCATTTTAAAAAAGAATATAAGCTTGTAACACACTTGGTGAACAAAAAAACTATGATAGAAGAAAAGATTATTCTTCATATTTCAAATAAACTGAGAGAGTCAAATTAAGAACCTAGAATTTCAAAGATACTTTTGCCTTTTAACAGCAATAGTCAACTTTTTTCTTTTTGAAAAGTGACTTGATCTTAGGGAGGAATTAGTATATAAGGAACAGCCAAATATCATATTTCATCAGGCATTTCAAAGGCATTACTTAGGGTTAAAACTTCACAGGGTTACATAGCTCTAAATATTCAATTCTAAGAACAAAGTCACATATGTATTGTGCAAAAGTTTAGAATGTTTTTTATTTCAGAAATGTTGCCCTAATCCTATATTATTTTAGTATATTATCTTTTTTTTAATGTTTTACTTATTTTTAATAAGAGAGATGCAGACAGAAAGGCCATTGCTCTGGTCAGGTTTGGCTTATGATGGTGCTGGGGAAAACAAGGGACCACAGAGCCTCAGTCATTAAAGTCTTGCATAAGCATTACGCTTTCTCCCCAGGTCAGTAAGTGATTTTAGACTGCCATTTTTAAAGAAACTATCTTGGGGGTGGGGGTGGTACACCAGCTTAAGCAAACTACTATACACAAGGACCATAATGCCAGTTCCCCACCTGCAGGGGTGGTCACTTCACTAGCAGATCTACAGGTGTCTCTTTCTCTCTCCCTATCGCCCCTGCCCTCTCAATTTCTGTCCTTTGTTAATGAAACAAAGGAATAAAATAACAATAATAATAAAATCTTTAAAAACTTGAAAAAAATGGCCACCAGGAGCAGTGGGTACATAGTGTCAGCACCGAGCCCTAATGACAACCCTCAACCCTGGTGGGGAAAAAAAAAAAAACCCTATCTCAAAACATTCACTATTTTTTAATTACCATCTTTTCAATTTTTTTAATTTATATATTTATTTGTATTTATTTTTCCCTTTTGTTGCCCTTGTTGTTTTAGTTATTGTTGTTGTATTTGATGTCATCATTGTTAGATAGAACAGAGAGAAATGGAAAGAGGAGGGGAAGACAGAGAGGGGGGAAAGAAAGATAGACACCTGCAGACCTGCTTCACCGCCTGTGAAGCGACTCCCCTGCAGGTGGGGAGCCCGGGGCTCAAACTGGGATCATTAAGCCAGTCCTTGCTTCGTGCCACATGTGCTTAACCTGCTGCCCTATCGCCCGACTCCCTAAACAACAATTTTTTAATTCAAAGCTTTTAACAAAAGAAAATAATGTTTTGGGGGCCATATGGTGGCTCACCCGGTTAAGTGCACATAGTTCTGTGTGCAAAGACCCAGGACTCCCCACCTGCAGCGGAGATGCTGCACAAACAGTGAAGCAGATCTGCAGGTGTCTGTCTCCCTCTCTTTCTTTCCCTCACCCCTCACCTTTCAGTTTCGCTCTGTCCTATAGAATAAAATGGAAGGGAAAAAAATAGCCACAAGGAGAAATGAGCTTGCAGTGGAAGCCCCAGTGATATACCTGAAGACAAAGAAAGAAAGGAAGGAAAGAAGGAAGGAAAGAAGGAAGGAAGGAAGGAAGGAAGGAAGGAAGGAAGGAAGGAAGGAAGGAAGGGAGAGAGGGAGAGGTGGGGAGGGAGGGAGGAAGGAAGAAAGAGAAAAAATGTTTTTTATTTTATTTATTTACTCTTTAATTAGATACAGAGAGAAACTGAACTGGACAGAGATAGGGAGATAGGGAGAAAAGAAGAGAGATACCTGTAGCATTGCTTCACCCACTGTGAAGCTTCCTCCCTGTAGGTGGGAAGTAGAGGCTTGAGGATTTGAACCAGGATTCTTTCATGATAGCATACAAGCTCAACAGGGTGCACCATATTTGAGTAAAGGGTATGTTTACAACCAATTTCTCACAAGAAAAATTTTAACATGTATATTCCCATATATGCAATTTCTCCTAAGTATTTCTGAATAATGATTTACTAAATGAAATAGGATTCAACATACTCTTATTCTAATTAAAAATGTAAAATTGTACATATTTTTCCATTTATAAGGAAAAAGCTGTAATGAAATCTGATATTTTCATTGTCACAGCAAAAACAGTCGATTATTTTTTATTTATCTAAATATATAAGGATTTATTAAATGCTTTTATGAGCAAGTCTCTGTTTTTAAAAAAGAAATTATTACTCTTCTACTTATGACAACAAATGTCATTAAACAAAATAGAAAAGTAGCAGTATGAACATAAAACCAAAATTACTTATTTACCAAAAAAAAAAAAAAAAAGAACTGAAAATTCCTTAGCACCTAAGTTTTATTTTCAGGTTTAGTTACATAATCATGTTTGACTTTCAGATTTTTAAAAATATTTTCATTGGGGGGATTAATGGTTTACAGTAGATACACTTGTTGACATGTGTAAAATACCTCAGTTTTCCTCAGAATGCTCTCACCCCCAGCCTTGGTCCTCCTCCACAATCATGCACCAAGATCTGAAAGCCCAGCCTCCCACTACTCCATCCCCACCTCATCCTCAGTCCTTTACTTTGGTGCATTACAAGAAACCCAGTCCAAGTTCTACTTTGTGTTTCACTTTTCTGTTCTCATTTCTCAACTTCTATCCATGAGTGAGATCATCCTGTATTCATCCTTCTCTTTATAGCTTATCTCACTTAACATGACTCCTTCAAGCTCTAAGATGAGGTGAAGAAGATGAATTCCTTTTATTTTTAACCAGAGCACTGTTCAGCTATGGTTTATAGTGGTGCTGGGGGCTGAACCTGGGACCTCAGATTCTCAGGCATGAAAGTCATTTGCATAAATATTATATTATCTTCCCAGCCCAGAATTCATTATTTTTTCATTAGTGATTTAATAATGATTGACAAGGTTGTGGGATAAGAGGGATACAATTCCATACAATTCCAACCACTAGAGTTCCATATCCCTTCCCCTCCACATTCTTTATCCCTCTGGGAGAATTCATTATAGCTGAGTTTTAACATGATCTTCATCATTTTCTGTAAGAGATTCCAACCTAAAATAGCCTCAGTCTGCAGACTTATCATAGGGAGATGAGAAATTGTACCTATGTGACTACAACTGTATGATATGTTAATCACCATTCCAATAGAGGAAAATCATTATCATCATCATCATCAAATTCAAGCACATTTTGTATAATCTTGATCAGAAATTATAATTTAAGTTAGCTTACTGCCTGAAAAAAATGCACATTACATAAAGTTGGAGTTTTCCTTACCTGGCCTTCACCAACTGTTTCAGTATCAATAACTGTAATGATACCTGGGACCAATGGACTCCGCCTTGAATTACTATGGATGGCAATGTCATCTTCCGTCACACCTGAAGGCAGTGTGCCAGTCAGCTGAGTCACTACTTTGCCAACCATTGTAAGGCCTGTCTTCAGTGTCTGTACAAAAGAAAGGTAAAATTAATTGACACGTTTTTGGATTCTGACCAGAACTATGCACTTTTGTTAATTCTCCTACCCCTTAAATTCTTTATTCTCTCACAGGTTGAACTGCAGCAGTGACTGAAATTCAGTCTAAGTTGCTATATGTTCTAAAGTTTCAACTAGAAAATCAGTATTAGTTTGAGTAGTGTCCCATCAGTCAGCACGGTGAGAATAAAGTCATAGTAGTGAAAGAGCTTTGTTTACAAGGTGGTATAATTACATTTTTCTTTAAAAAAAAATGTTTTGGGAGCTTGGACTGTAGCTCACTAGCACATCACATGGCCACTCAGGTTCAGTTTCCATCACCACATATTTTGGAGGGGTACCCTCGACTCTCTGTTTCTCACTAAATAAATAAATGAATAAATCTTTTAAAATAAGTTCTTTGTATACTCTCCTGATTGCAACATAACATACACAGAGTAATGAATACAAACTATGGGATATACTTTAGAATACTCTATTTGTAATAGATTTTGTTGAATGAGAAAGACTCCATCACTGGTAAAATTCCCATCTGGAAAACACTAAACTTCTAAAATAAACCTATTACTATCCTGCTATAGAGTATTGTATATCAAGATTTGGTATGTTGGAAGCCAGGAGATTACTCATCTAGTAAAATCCACAGTTTACCATGTTTGAGGACCTGTGGTGAAATTAATTCCCTAGTACTATGTAGGAACACCATACACAGCACCACAGAGAAGCTCCAAGAGCAGGGGAGAAGTACAATGGTGCCTATCCTCCTCTCTGTCTCTCTCCCTCTCTGTCTCTTTTTGAAATTGAAGTAAAAATACACCAGGCTCAAAGACCCTGCAACATTCAAAAATAGGAATGTTACCTTATCAAAGCAAGGACTGCAAAAGCTGAATAAGGGCAAGAGACTGGCATACTTTAACGATGACTCTTTAGTCACTCTCAGGCCACCCCATCAACTGGGGTCCTAATTGGGGAGTCCTGAGATTCCAAAACAGACAGGATAGGCCTAGATCTCCAGTAGATCCCTATCTCCATTGTCATAGGTCATCTCCATCAGGAACAACACAACAGACCCCTTTGTGGAGCCCCATAGGACCTTGCCCTCAATGTGGATCGACAACGGTAGAGAATGTTCCATCCTCCAGAGGGAAGCTGGATAACATACTCTATCAACCACCTGAGGAAGATGGGTCCTGAAATTGAGTCAGCTTAGACTGTTCCTACTCATGACCACAGAATGTGAGCTCAGACTTACAGGGATGCAGAGGTTACAAAGGCTTCTAAGCTGACTATGGGCCCTAGATAAAATTGATGGGGCAACAATATTTATACACTGTTCCCATATTTGGGAGCCACTCTCTTCCCTCATCCAGATTTCTAGCCCTTTTTCCAGCCATGAGTCATCTCCCCAGACAGTAACTTGCATATCAGAGGTCAGGCTCAGTTAAAAAACTAGTATAAACATGGGCCCTTTGAAATATAATGAAAATAGGCCTACTAGCCATCTTCAAGAAAGAGACCCCAAATCTACATCTGCAATATTCCAGCCTTTAGGTTCATGATTAGTCAACAACTTGTTTGGCTTTATATGTTTACTCTTCTTTCAAGCAACAGGTTCCAGATGCTAACATGATGCCAACCAGACCTCCCTGGGTAGATAATTCCACCATGTGTCCTGGAGCCCTGCTTCCCCAGAGCCCTGTCCCACTAGGGAAAGAGAGAGGCAGGCTGGGGATATGGATCGACCTGTCAACGCCCATGTTTAGCGGGGAAGCAATTACAGACCTCCCACCTTCTGCACCCCATAATGACCCTGGGTCCATACTCCCAGAGGGATAAAGAATAGGAAAGCTATCCGGGGAGTGGATGTGATATGGAGTTCTGTGGTGGGAATTGTGTGGAGTTATACCCCTCTTATACTATGGTTTTTGTCAGTGTTTTCTTTTCATAAATAAAAAATTTAAAAAATAGACATGTTACACCTATGTTCATAGCAGCATAATTCGTAATAGCTAAAACCTGGATGCAGGAAGTCGGGCAGTAGCACAGTGAGTTAAGCGCACGTGGCACGAAGTGCAAGGACTGGCGTAAGGATCCCAGTTCTAGCCCCCAGATCCCCACCTGCAGGGGGTCGCTTCATAAGCAGGTCTGCAGGAGTCTATCTTTTTCTCCCCCTCTCTGTCTTCCCCTCCTCTCTCCATTTCTCTCTGTCCTATCTAACAACAATAACTACAACAACAATAAAAAGCAAGGGCAGCAAAAGGGAAAATAAATAAATGAATAAATAAATAAATAAATAAAATATTTTTAAAAAAACCTGGAAGCAAAACAGGTTCCCAACAACGGATGAATGGCTGAGAAAGCTGTGGTATATACACACAATGGAATACTATACAGCTATTAAAAACAATGAACCCACTTTTCCTGACCAATCTTGGATGGAGCTAGAAGGAATTATGTTAAGTGAAATAACTCAAAAAGACAAAGATGAGTATGAGATGATCCCACTCAACAACAGAAGTTGAGAAAAAGAACAGAGAGAAACTCAAAGCAAGATCTGACTGAGTTTGGAGTAGAGCACCAAATAATAAATCTGTGGGTGGAGGGTGAGAGCAGATGTTCAGCTTCACTCAGGGGGAACCCCAAACAGTCCTTGGTGGTGAAATACACTCCTATTAACTTGCAGTATCATAAATCACTATTTAATTAATATGAGAGGGGAAAAACTGAACGTCTCAAACCTTTTAATGCACAGAGCATAGGCTGAATATATGTTACTTCAATCTAAGCACTTAAGACTTCAAATGTGTAATCAGACTGAATTTTAATAGTGGTCACAAACTGTTAATGCATTCCTAATAATGACTTGTTCTTCGAAATGTTGACTCTTCTAAAACCTTAGACCAGGGAGAATAGAAACAACCGGTGGCGTTACTTTATAAGACACAGCTATATATATATAAATAATGGCAAAGGACAGAAGTTATGGTGATGTCATGTATGATACAGCAAATCCTAACAATGGGATATTTCAAAGTTAACCCAATTGCCAAATAATGTGATTATAGCAATTGCCTTCTTAAACCCTAAGACAGCAGGAACCTCCTGCTTCCTCTATAAAGCCTCTATTTCCCCCAGTCCTGGAACCTCTAGAAAGGGTCTCACTTTTCCTGCCTTTTCTCTCAATTCATACCAAATGATACTGCATCTGCTTATCCCAACCAAATCAATGCAATGAGTGCCACCTCAGCATGCTTCACTTCAGACTGTGTCCAGAGATGTCAGGCATGGAATGTCAACCCTTCAGCCTCATTACTCGGGTGAGACCTTTCCTTTCACATAGGATTCTCTAATTCCATTTCAGGTAATTCACTTCCTAACAAAGTCCCAAAACTAGAAATAGACCAGGTCCCATGAGATAGGGCATATGTTCACATGTATCCATAAGTTAGGGCAAAACATATACCTGAAAGCAAAAGTGCACAATAGTCTGCAGTGAGTCAATCTACAGCAAGCAAGTAGAAAGACCTAAAAAGACACCATAAACTACCCAATGAAATAGTTTCTACTTAGACCTAAATACCCTCCTCACCTACTTCCTATTACACTTTCCTCAGTCACTCTAAATCTAACCTTATCAAAGCAAGGACTGCAAAAGCTGAATAAGGGCAAGAGACTGGCATACTTTAATGATGACTCTTCAGTCACTATCAGGCCACCCCATGAGCTAGGGCCCTAATTGGGGAGTCCTGAGACTCCAAAACAGACAAGATGGGCCCAGACCTTAAATAAATCCCTATCTCCATTGTCATAAGTCATCTCCATCAGGAACAACACAATAGATCCCTTTGTGGGCCCCCATTGGACCTTGCCCTCAATGTGTATCAACAACGGTAGAGAATGTTCCATCCTCCGAAGGGAGGCTGAACAATATACTCTGTGTTCCACCTGAGGAAAAAGGAAATTTGGGCAGCTTAGAATGTTCCTACTCATGACCACAGAATGCAAGCTCAGATCTATAGGCATGCAGAGGTCACATAAGCTCCTAAGCTAAATATGAGCCCTAGATCAGATAGATGGGGTTTACAGTCAATAGTATTTATGCACCTTTCTCATATTTGGGAGCTACTTTCTTCCCTGATCCAGCTTTCTAGCCTTTTTTTCCAGCCATGAGTCATCTCCCCAGACAATAACTTGGGTCCACCTGCATATCAGAGGTCAGGCTCAGAAAGAAAAAAAAATAGTATAGTCATGAGCCCTTTGGAATATAACTAAAATAGGCCTACTAGCTATCTACAAAAGACACCCCAAAGCTTCATCTGCAATATTCCAGCCTTGAGGTTCATGATTTTACGTTTAACAATGTGTTTGGCTTTATATGTTAACTCTTCTTTCAGCCACCAGGTTCCAGATGCTACCATGATGCCAACCGCACTTCCCTGGGCAGATGACCTTGCCAATGTGTCCTGGAGCCGCGCTTCCTCAGAGCCCTGCCCCAGTAGAGAAAGAGAGGGGCAGGCTGGGAGTACGGATCAACCTGCCAATGACCATGTTCAGTGGGGAAGCAATTACAGAAGCCAGGCCTCCCTTCTTCTGCACTCCATAATGACCCTGGCTCCATACTCCCAGAGGGATAAAGAATAGGAAAGCTATTAGGGGAGGGAAGAGGATATGGAGTTCTGGTGGTGGGAATTATATGGAGTTGTACCCTTCTTAAACTATGGTTCTTGTCAGTGTTTCCTTTCTATAAATAATTTTTTTTTTGCCTCTAGGGTTATCGCTGGGGCTCAGTTCCTGCACTACAAATCCACTGCTCCTAGAGGCCATTTTTCCCATTTTATTGCCCTTGTTGTTGTTGCTATTGGATAGGACAGAGAGAAACTGAGAGAGATGGGGGAGACAGAAAGACAGTCACCTGAAGACCTACTTCACCACTTGAGAAGCAAGCCCTCTGCAGGGGCTTGAACCAAGATCCTTAGGCTGGTTCTTGCGCTTTACACCATGTGTGCTTAACCCGCTGTGCTGCTACACTACCTCCAGGTACGTTTTTCATGTGACCTAGGGAACAGCTGCATTTCCCAAAATATTATTCCATTAAGATGCCATTTAACACTAATAATAAGTAAAATTTCACAAACATCTCATAAAAACTGCAGCAAAGGTGGGCGCGAGGAATCACATCATTGCAAGACTGGCCAGCTCCTCATGGGGCGTGAGCACTTCCACACTACGATCATCATCTCTGGCATTATGCTATTCCACTGCAGAATACTGTGCCCCAGTATGGTTCCGTAGCCCCCATGTCCACTTGGTCGATTCCAAATTATATTCCTCCATGAGGATCATTTCTGGAACCATCCGTTCCACCCCGGTTCCATGGCTGCCAGTTCTTAGCAACATCCCCCCACCAGATATTCGTCGGGGATGCGGCATCATCTAAGTTCATTTCCCACGTCTATGCTCGACCGGACCTGCCAATATACGCGGAGATCTTCGCCCACCCTGTCCAACGCTTGACGTCTCGTCACCCAATCTGGTCCCCTATGCCTACACTGAACTTCTCTGTTCCAGTCTCTTGGAAACAGAGTTGGCAGTCAGCTGAGGTAAAGAACAAACACCTCATCACAGACCCCTGCAAGCGTCAACCCGGCTTTGACCTAGCACGCTATGATTGGGCCCTCCTCAATCGCTATCGAACAGGCCATGGCCGGTGTGCCGCTATGTTCCATCGCTGGGGAGCCAGAGACGACCTGAACTGCCCCTGCGGCTACAGACAGACTATGACCCACATAGTCAACGACTGCCACCTCTCCAGATTCAAAGGAGGTCTCGAAACTTTACATCAGGCTCAACCTGACGCTGTTGACTGACTACGGAAGAAGGGCAAACGCTAGAAGAAGAAGTAAAATGACAGGTCAAGAGCTATCCAGCTCCAGAGCCAGTATTTATAAAGCTGTCTTAAAACCAGGTTAAGTGCACATGGCACAAAGCGCAAGGACCGGTTAGGATCCCAGTTCAAGCCCCCGGCTCCCCTCTTGCGGGGGAGTCACTACACAGGTGGTGAAGCAGGTCTGTAGGTGTCTCTCTGTCTCTCTTTCTCTCTATCTCCCCCTTCTCTCTCAATTTCTCTCTGTCTCTATCCCACAACAAATAAATTTAAAAAATTAAAAAAACAGGTTTTTAATCATTATGCAGTAGTGCTGTGTAACCTACTCCTTTTGCTACCTTTGATCTCTTTGTGAATTCAAAACAGACAGATAGGCTATGGAGGGTATGAAGATCATAAAAATGTATCCTAATGAGTACTTTAATAAAATGATTAGCAACACTATTTGCTAAATTCATGCAAAAAAACATGTAATTTATAGCCTACTGAAACCAAGAAAAAGCCACAGATCAATTGTAATTGTTTTGTTCTGTGCTAGAAGTTCAAACTGCAGTGACTATAAAACACATTAGTGCTCCTCAATTAGCAGTCAAACATTTGTTTCAATAATTCACAAGAAATGACTTTACACAAAGTCTGTTAGTGTTGTCAAGTAAGACTCTGAAGGACCAACATAATCAGGTGCCGCAGTGAACTTCTGAGAAGCCTCTGCTGATGTATTTGCAAAAGTTAATGGAGATCCTCCCACTTATCTTAGCGATCCCTTTATCAAAGGAAGGCCTTTCAGTTTTCAAGTCTACTTGAACAGCCAGCCCCCTCACAAACCCATGAGACAATTATTTAATATTCTTCTACCAATGGATCATAACGGAAATAAAAGTGAAGTAACGAGCACAGAGAAAGCTTGCACCAGGTCGAACCACAAGGCAAAGGGGAAATGGCCAAATAAGAGAAGCAAGAGAACATGCAGAAGTGAAGGTAGGCAAAGTATTGAATGGTATATTTCATAATCAAAGGTTCATATTACAGGTAGAGATTTTAATATTTCTCAAAATTTAACAAGATAGCATTAACTTTCTTTTTTAATGTTTTTTTTTTTTTTAAGAAAGACTTTATTTCACAGAACAGAGAGAAATTTAGAGGGGAGGGAAGAGAAACAGGGAGACAGCTGCAACACTGCTTTACCACTCATGAAGCTTTCTCTCTACAGGTGAAGGCTGGGGGTTTGAACCTGGGTCCTTATGCATTGTAATGTGTGCACTTAACCAGGTAAACCAGCACCCAGCCCTGCTCAGTAACTTTCAAAATAAGGTGTGAGAAAGGGATGGTAAGAGTCTTCTATATTAGACACACATTCTCCACCTCCCCCCACTCATTCTCTCTCTCTCTGCTTATTAAAAAAGGTGTTCTATATTAGAATTAAACACATTAATGAGTAATAGTACCTAAAAGTAATTCTATTTTATTATATACCTTTATTTAGATACATAAATCATCTCACATTAATCTTTTCACTTGATTTTTTTCAGTAGGAAGGGAATGAGCGTGCATGGCAAATTCTTCAAATCATATATACATGTATTATATGTATCATAGTCTATGAATAAAAAAATCTAATTTAGTCAAACAGAAAATTAACTGAGTGCTCAAAACCCAAAGAAGTTAACTTTAAATTCACTACAGTCCTAAGAGCGATCACAGAACTGAACTGTACCCATAAAAGACATAATACAACAAGAAATGTGTGAGATATCCTACTGTCATCAAAATTAAATTGGGCACGCTATGTTTTCTGCTCTTTTACAGTCAGATTTGCCAAAGGGTCACTAGTCATCTCTAGCCTTTCTCATGCTGTATCAGTTGTCTTCTCTGCCCATTAGTGCTAATGCGGCTGCTTCTCACAAAAGCTGTTAGTTGTCACTAAGAAGTTATCAGATAACCAGAGAAAACAAAGGCATTTGTATTCAATCAATTCACCACAGTCAGATTAAAACACATTAAAAGGGAAAAAAAAATCAAGTAGTACAGGGTACTAAAAAATATGGACCATGATTTATATATCAAAATCATCAAGTTTAATGATAAATTTTTCCTTTATCACTATCATGAAGAATTAATCACCATTACAATCTTTAAAAAAAAAAAACTTTTAGTTTCATTTGTTAGACAGAAAAAGCCAGAAATCAAGAGGGTAGGGGGAGATAGAGAGGGAGAGATACAGAGAGATTCCTGCAGCCCTGCTTCACCACTCGCAAAGCTTTCCCCCTACAGGTGGGGACCAGGGGCGAAGACCCAGGTCCTTGTGCATTGTAACATGGGTGCTCAACCAGGAGTGCTCCCCCCTTGGCCCCACCATTACAATCTTAATGTAATTTTTCCCCTTTCTAGGTAACATTTAAATGTATAACATGATAAATTTTCATAAGAGATTACACTAACATATTAAGATTACAAATCATCATTAATAGTAAAATCAGTAGAATATATTTACAATGAAACTCCTTAACTAGCCTTAGAGTACTATTTTTGGCACACCATGAAAAACTGGAATTTTTTTTTACTTTAGAAGGCTTAATATGCACAAAACTAATTTTCACAAAGTGTCCAATAACTTAATAAGGAGAAACTGCCATCGGGTGGGCACACATCATGCTAATTTTCCAATCTTTCCTATACAAAAATTTCACACCACGGAAGTAAAATAATGATTCACTCTATTTATTGTAGGAGTTTAGATTATTAACTAGACAAGGTTTAAAAGAAATCTCAAAATATAAATGCTCTCTAACTCAGTAGTCTGTAAGTATCAAAAATAATCATTATATAAATACAACAAAGATTTTAAATGTCTTTTTAAAATGGGTATTGATTATAAATTATTGTCAACTTATAAACACACATTTATAATATATATATATATATATATATATGTAGATATCATACTGGTTATGCAAAGAGACTCAAAAGTCCCAAGTTCAATCCCCTGCACCACCATAAGCTAGAATTGAGCAGTGGTCTGGTAAAAAATAAACACACATTTAAGTAAAGTATACAGAAAAGGGTATAATTAATGATAGAATGAACATGCTAACAAGAAGAATTTGATGATTTATGTTCATAGCTATATTTCTCCTTCATTGTGTAAATTTATAAGAACATGAATAAGCAATGAAATCAGGCAAAAGCAATCAAACATTAACCACTTTATGTATAAGCTAATGGAAAAAAATTCTATATTAGTGGAGATATTTTATCGGTAATCATTGGCCTACTAGAAAATGACTGGCTTAGTAAATTATCATCTATGGGGAGACAGGCAGTAGCATAGCTGTTGGTATGCATGAGACCCCTTCTGTTTCATTTGGTTTAAATCCCCCCTGCTTAACACTATTTTATTTACATAACCACTGTTAACAAGTTCCACCCTCCCTCCAGGGCATTTGTGGTTCAGTGATAGGATTCTTGCCTAATCTGCCCCCTCTTTGTCACACTCTGATTTTCACCAGTCACTTTTCTCTCCACCCTCTCTATGTCACATCCTGTTTCCACCCTACTTGGGAAGTATATATAAAGACAGCATTGTGAGTTTTAGAGTACTTTACCTTGAGTTTAGCTTAACTCGTCTTAGATTGTGCTGTGTCCTGCATGAATAAAGAGATACTGCCTACAGCTCAACTATGAGTCCCTGGTCGTCTGTTACCAGCCCGGCGAAAACAACATAACCCATCGAAAACAACAGCGTAGGGGGTTAAGCGCCCCACGTGGTGTGAAGCACAAGGACGGGCATAAGGATCCCGGTTCAAGCCGTGAGCTCCCCACCTGCAGGGGGGTCGTTTCACAAGAGGTGAAGCAGGTCTGCAGGTGTCTGTCTTTCTCTCCCCCTCTGTTTTCCTCTCCTCTCTCCATTTCTCTCTGTCCTATCCAACAATGACGACATCAGTAACAACAACAATAATAACTACAACAATAAAACAATGGCAACAAAAGGGAATAAATAAATAAATAAACATTTAAAAATCATCATTTATGTAGTTACTCAGGAATTTAAATGAAGACAAGAATGTGCCCTATACAGTATTATAGGGAGTTGAGACTCTTTTCAAAGCTTATGTAGTTTATTCACACTTTGAGCTAACAGTTAACAGCTAAATAGTTTGTGAATAAAGCCAGTCACTTTCATTTCATTTGACATAAATTTTTTAATACACAATGAAGGCAAGTAAATAATGTGTGTAAAAATTCTGAAAACTAAAACAAATAGTACTGTAAACTTAAAGATTTATTCATTACCCCCCTTTTGAGTGGAAAATATGAAATGCTTCTCTCATCAAACCAAGAAACACATTCTAAAGCATTTTATCTTAGTGCTGTGATCAATCTTGAAATACTTTCATATTGGCTTTACATGAAACAGTGTGACCTTTGATTCCCTCCCTGTGGTTTGCTTTAAACTGTTGTTCTTTTCTGAATAGTTGTGCTTTCTATTACATGCTGTCATTTAGATTCAGTATGTCATCCCTATTATTAGAAATGTTTTGTTGTGTATGTCACAATTCAAAAGGACAGTGATTATAAGAATACCTTATAATCAGCATAAAGTTTGGGACATCATAAAAATCAACCCTCACAATCTCACACAAAAAGAACTAACTTCACAAACATGCAAAAAGTAGTCCCATGACATGAAAGAATCTTTGAATATGCCAAGAGTTTGACTTAAATTTTCTTAAGGAATAGTATTCTTTCTATGTCAAGAAGACTCATACTAGTTCAAAGATGTATGAGAGAAGACAATATAGGTAGAATGACACAAATCACAGTAAAAGAATCCAGAAGTCACTAATTACATGTAAACATGTAAAGCTTCTTTTCAAAAGTGGTATTAGTTAGATTACAGAATTTAATCTAGGTAGTAGACATAAGTATTTAAAACTGGATAGATACAAACTCTATAATTATACTACTGGAAAATTATCTATTATTTATGAGCTTTATGAGACTAAATAACTAAACTGTTCACCAAATTTCCTGAGGAACAAAATAATCCTGACTTCTTAAATTTACTCCACACTGGTGATGAAAAAAGGAACAATCAACACAATTTAGAAGAAAAAAATGATAATTACTTCACATAATCACCACTTGCAGAGACTCTTGGGATACTCACTTTAGCAGCACTAATGACTGTGGCAGTATACGACTGAATGTTATCTCCACAGGCTCCACCACGAGACTGGTGACATCGAATCAACTAGAAAAAGGGAGAAAAGGGATAAAAACAACTAGTAGAAACTCATTTCTATTAAACTGTTTAAACTCTACATGTTATTAGAATAAAGCTTATTTACCACACATAAAAATAATGCCGGGTGGGAATGTTTACATAAGTGTATTCAGACAAACAGCTAAAAGCCCTGCAGAGACACTTTTACTCCTTTTTATAATTTACTGGTGCCACTCAGGCACTTTTATACTCAAATACAAATCTTAATTACAAGATGAACAGTCTTTAACAATTCATAAACTCTGAAATGGTAGGATTTGGAATCTGGCAGCCTTTCCACAAATAAATCTCAAAAATATAACCAAAGGACTTAGTCATGACTTTCTAACATTAAATATTTAACATGCTAGCAAATTGGAGGGTTGCTGTTTTAATTCTTCTAGAAAGATCGTAAAAGGAAATTTGAAGAACAGACAAAACACTTTGCTACATTTCTATTTCCAACTGTGTCAGTGGAAATGTGGCACAAATCATGAGGCATAAATCAGCTATGACACATATAGTAGCTGTCCACTTCAGAGGACTTAACAGTTCTACCATTAGAATGAAGGAAAAAAAAAAAAAAGGAAGAAGTCTTTATTCATGCCTGATGTAAACAAAACCCCGCCAATTTTCAAAGTGAATCACCACTTGACATGCATGATTCTCTTGTGTGCTGAGTAATAAACCAGAACTAAATTATCTAATACTCCCACATTTCCCATATTTACTTCTAAAAACCAGTCCAAGAGGTGGTGCAGTAGATAGGGTTTTGGACTCTCAGGTCTGAGGTACTGAGTTCAAACAAGCAGTGCAATGGTAACCTCCACTACTCTCCTTTTCTCTCTCATAAACAGATAAACAGATCTTTCAGAAGAAAAATATTTGCCAGATGTTTACATTTCAAAATGTTATTCAAAATGAGAATGAAACATTAGGTCAGTTCTACACTGCTATACAAATTATTAAAAGTCTGTGAAATTCATAAATAATATTCTCACTCAAAATATAAAAACAGAAATGCTCCAAAGGTTTACATGCCTGAGGTTCCTGGCTCAATCCCTGGTGTCACAACTACAGCTGTGATCTTCTCTGCATCTCTCTAATGTAATAAATATTTATTGATAATTAATAAATAAAAATTAAAAATAGTTTCCTGTAGAAGGAAGTGAATCAGATGGTAGAGCACAGATTTCTCAGCTATGGCACTGGTTTTTAATATTTCAGTTTATTTTTAAAAATATTTATGTATTTATTTATTTTCCCTTTTGTTGTCCACGTTGATTTTTATGGTTGTTGTAGTTATTATTGTTGTTGTTCTTGATGTTGTCATTGTAAGATAGGACAGAGAGAAATGGAGAGAGGAAGGGAAGACAGAGAGGGGGACAGAAAGATAGACACCTGCAGACCTGCTTCACCGCCTGTGAAGCGACTCCCCTGCAGGTGGGGAGCCCGAGGCTTGAACTGGGATCCTTATGCCAGTCTTTGCACTTGGCGGCACGTGCACATAACCTGCTGTGCTACCACTCAACTCCCAATATTTTATTTACTTTATTTTTGAGAGAGAGAAAGAGACACAGAGAGAAATACCAAAGCTCAGTCTGGCTTATGGTGGTGTGTGGGGATTAAACCTAGAATTTTGATGGCTCAGGCAAGAGAGTCTGTTTGCATAACCATTACACTATCTCCCCCATTCCACCCTGGGTTTTAATCCTCAGCACTGACATATTACCAAGCGAGGCTCTAATGTCTCTCTCTCATATTTATATTTTACATAAATATAAAAGTTATAACCATGCCATCCAGTAAGATTGTCTCATGTGAAACTCTCTCAAGTGTAAGAAGTTTTGTAAAAAAAAAAAAAAAAAAAAAAAATGAAATTACCTCATTACAATATTAGTACACATAAAACAGTGAAAAACGTTTAAAAGTCAGAAGGCATTAAGCTATCTTACTAACTGGTGACTGAAGTAGATTCAAGTCAGAGGTGAGAAAGTTGGCAAATGGCAATCTGTCTGCTACGATAGCTTCACATAGAGGGAAATAGGAGACTAGATGGTGGTGGTTTGCTGGTGCATGATGGTGGGAATGGCCTAAATTGGAGGTGACCATGTTCTGCAGATATCTATTATGAAGAGATAATAAACTGTGCCTAGGTGATAACAACTGCGCTGTAAACCATTAATCACTGCCCCCTCAATAATTTCTCCCAAATCTTTTAAAAATTTTTATTATTATCTTTATCTATGTACTGGATAGAGACAGTCTGAAATCAAGAGGGGAGGGGGAGACAGAGAGGAAAAGAGGCAGAGAGACAAAAAAGCCTTCATGCCTGAGGGCCCAAGGATTGAGGTTCAATCCTCCAGAACCACCACAAGCCAGAGCCAAAAAGTGCTCTGGTAATAAATAAACAGAAATGAATTTTAAAAAGCAATAATAAAATCCACCCTGGAGTGGTGAAGTTCCAGTGACAACAAAAATAAATATATAACTTAGACCTGATAAACAAATATCAAATTACTGTTGTGTAGCACCAGAGGTGGTGCAGCAGATAAAGCATTAAACTCTCCAGAATAAGGTCCTGGGTTTGACTTCTAGTACCACATGTGCCAAAGTGATTCATTCTCTCTTTCTCTCTTGTTCATCAGTTAAAAAATGTACCTCTTTTTAAAACAATCATTATGTTATGCCTTTGAAACTAGTGTTTCCAAGAATGAAAATAATGTCCAAGTGTCTGTGTGATACTCAGTAATCTCTTAAGATCATTAAAAAAAACTTGTATCTACTTAAGGAAAGACATCAGTGTACTGCCCCACCATTCAGAATTTCTCCATATGCGGTCCCATGGCAGTTGTTTTCCATCTTTCTCTTCAATGCACACTTTATTCAGTGATAATGATTGTTTGGAGAAATAAATTGTAATTTTTTTATTTTTAAAATGGCATAGGTGGGTGGGAGAGATAGCATAATTGTTATGCAAAGAGACTCTTGTCTGAGGCACCAAAGTCTCAGGCTCAAACCCATGCACGCACCACTATAATCTAGAGCTGAGCAATGCTTTGATTGGTTGGCTGGTTGGTGAGAAAGGGAAGGAAGGAAGGAAGGAAGGAAGGAAGGGAGGGAGGGAGGGAGGATGGAAGGTGAGGGAAGGAAGGAAAAGAAAGGGAGAGAGAAAAAAACAACAAGGTCAACAAAAGGGAAAATAAACAAATAAATAAATATAAAAAAAATTTTTAAAGGGAGAGAGAAAAAACAGGCATAGGCAAGAGACTGTATAGTCAAAATTATTGATAATATAAATGATTAAGAAAGACTATAATGATCTACACTAAAAGAATCTAAACAAACCATTACAACAAAATAGAATGCCAGCTTCTAGATTAGATCTTGACTATAGGGGAAATAAATTCTACAAATGATGTGATACAGTTAATTTAACAAGACTGGAATATGGATGATAAATTAGAGTGCTTAACTACCAACATTAAGTTGTCTAATAAAATACAGTTAATCAGGAATACAACTTACTCTGAAATGGTTCCGAAGTCAATTTTATTAAATGGCATTTAGGTGTACTTTGTGCTATTTGTTCTTTATTTATACTTCTAATCTTTCTGAATTAAAAGTACATTAAGTGGCCTGGGTAAATGGTTCGGTGGTAGAGTGCAAAACTTGCATAAGTTTACTCATGAGTTTGGTTCCTTATCACCACATATTTCACATGCCAAAGTAATTATTTGGTTCTGTTTCTCCTTTCCCGCTCCCTCCCTCCACATCTTATTAAATAAATAAATCTTTTTAAAGTACATTTAAAAAAGAGGCATTGAAATACAAACATATTGTAGATATATTACCTTTTACTTAAAATTTTAATCAAGGGACATTTTCACTGAAATAAGATAATGCTCCAATATCAAACTAAAGTTTCCAATTCTGCACTAAACCCAAAAGCTAAGACAATCAGAAACTGTCAATAGCAGGCCTTTTAGAAATACTATGGGAAGACATTTATCTTTAACTACTTCATTCAAAGGATCATTCTCACTGAAAAAGTATGCACTGAAGACAAAGATGGAAAACAACTACCATGGGACAGCATTTGGAGGAACTCTATGTATGGCAGGGCAGTACATTAGTCTTTCCTTAAGTAGAAAAAAAAATTTTTTAATGATCTTAAGAGATTACTACGTAGTATGATACAGAGAATGAATCATTCTCTGAATGTATAATTGACATGTATAACTATAAAGGCAAGAAATGGTATACACACTCATACCCACAATATACCACTATAAAAGAGATATTTCCACTAGAAAATAGTATCTGTGGCCAGGTAGTGGCACCCCTAGTGGAGCACAGGTTAAAATGTACAAGGACCCAGGTTCAAGCCCCCATTCCCGTCTTGCAGAGGGGGAAAGCTTCACAAGCAATAAAGCAGTACTGCAGGTGTTTCTCCATCTCCCTTGACCTTCTCAATTTCTGTCTCTATCAAAATAAATAAATTTAAGATAGATATTCAAATATTTGTAAAATGTCTATAGTTCTAAATGGGTAGCTTTTCATGTATAACAATATGTCTACAATGGCAAAAGAATTATACATCTACTGCTTAGATATTTCCAGTCTAAAGCAAATGTATTACAAATGTAAATATTAAAATGATGAATGAAATAGTGGGGGTTGTATTGTTAAATGGGAATCTGGGGAATGTCATGCATGTAAAAAAAAAAAAAAAGTAGAAACGCAAAGCAGAAATTGACTGAGTTTGGAGTATGGCACCAAAGTAAGAAAGCAGAAGTACACTAGAGTTTGCAGTGAGTACCTCCCTAATACTTCCTCTCCACTTTTTTGGGTCCATGATTGCTCAACAATTTGTTTGGCTTTGTATGTTAACTCTCTTTTCAGTCACCAGGTTCCAGGTGTCATCAGGATGCCAGCCAGACTTCCCTGGATTGAAGACCCCACCAATATGTCCTGGAGCTCAGCTTCCCCAGAGACCCATCCTACTAGGGAAAAAGAGAGGCAGACTGGGAGTATGGACCGACCAGTCAACGCCCATGTTCAGCGGGGAAGCAATTACAGAAGCCAGACCTTCTACCTTCTGCAACCTACAATGACCCTGGGTCCATGCTCCCAGAGGGATAGAGAATGGGAAAGCTATCGGGGGAGGGGGTGGGATATGGAGATTGGGCGGTGGGAAATGTGTGGAGTTGTACCCCTCCTACCCTATGGTTTTGTTAATTAATCCTTTCTTAAATAAATAAATAAATAAAATAAAATAAAAAGAAATAAACATTATATCACCATACTGAACTGTATGACTATTATACTGTCTCAGAAAATAAGATAACTGTCACAGTAGATAAAGCATTGGACTCTAAAGCTTGAGATCCTGAGTTCAATCCCTGGCAGCACATGTACCAGAGTGATATCTGGTTCTTTCTCTCCTCCTATCTTTCTAATTAATAATTAAATAAAATAAATTTTAAAAGAGAGAAAAAAGGTAACAAGCTAGTTTTAGAATATATGCTTCCTAGACAAAAATTAAACAGAAAAAAAAAAAAAGTGAAGGTGAAACACTTAGATAATGTGCTGCTTTGCTAGGTGCAAAGCCCAGGTTTGAACCCAGCCCCGCACCACACTGAAAGAAGCTTCTGAAATGGAGTTTCCCTTATTTTTCTCTCTAGCTCTCTGCAAAAGCAAAATAAAGCAAACAGAAAATATCAATATATACACACAACAGAACAACATATACTTTTAAATTCATTCAGATGAAATTTGTCTACCCATAACAGACATAACTTGTGGGAAATATCAAATAATTAAAGTAGAAAATAATGTTTTTCCAGGATTTTTTTTTATTAAGAATTCCAGAAGCTAGAAATTTACTTGCCATGTGGTTTCACCAAATAACTATCCAGCCTCTCATCAAGAACTATTAATAGGCTAGGGAGTCAGGCTCAGCGGGTTAAGCACACATGGCGTAAAGTACAAGGACCAGTTTAAGGATCCCGGTTTGAGCCCCCCGCTCCCCACCTGCAGGGGGAAAGAAAGATAGACACCTGCAGACCTGCTTCACCGCCTGTGAAGCGACTCCCCGGTAGGTGGGGAGCCAGGGGCTTAAACCGGGATCCTTACTTGGGTCTTTGCGCTTTGTGCCACGTGTGTCTGCAGGTGTCTCTTTCTCTTTCTTTCTCGCTCTCTGTCTTCCCCTCCTCTCTCCATTTCTCTCTGTCCTATCCAACAACGATGACAACAATAACTACAACAGTAAAACAACAAGGGCAACAAGAAGGAATAAATAAATATTTAAAAAAAGAACTCTTAATAAACAGGGTCTGGGTGGTGGCATACTGGATTAAGCACACACCTTATCATACACAAGGAGCCAGGTCTGAGCCCCAGATCCTCACCTGCAGGGGGGATGCTTCACAAGTAGTGGTCTGCAGGTGTCTGTCTTACTCTCTTCCTCCTTATCTCCCTCACCCCTCCCAATTTCTTTCTGTCTTCTAACCCACAAAAAAAAAAAAAAAAAAAAAAAAAAGGAGAAAGAGAGGGAAAAATGGCCAAGCTACAGTAATAACATTGATGGCAGCAATAACAAAATAAACTAAAACCCGTTAATAAAACATGTTATTCTAAATATAAAATAACGTATACATACCTTCAAAGTCAATAATATATGGATTAACTATATATTCACAAACAAGGCAATAAATGGTAAAAAAAAAGGGTTTCACTTTTTCTCTCTGAAATTCTGAATTTGCTTTTTGTCTTTGCCACAAATACAACTTCTTGTGATAAGTACACAAACCTCATTTACTAAGATGGCTTTAATAAGCAAATGAAACTGATCATTGAAAAACTTAAATATGTTTTTGTGAACTGAATAAGGGTTCTTACTATTAAAAGAAAGAGCTACTAAGAAACAAGGAAAGGAAAGGAAAGCATAAAGTGAAAACTAGCAAAGTACTACAGCAAAGTAGCCTGTGTGTGTGGAGGACCCAAAACACAATGGTAGAGAAAGTCTTAGGTGGGTAGTGGAAGTCCTATTCAGATAATCAACACAAGGAGATGAGAGACACCTGCAGACCCGCTTCACCGCCTGTGAAGCGACTCCCCTGCAGGTCTGAACCGCTTTGCGCCACGTGCGCTTAACCCGCTGGACTACCGCCGGGCCCCCCAATTTTCCATTTTCGTTGTTGTTGTTGGATAGGGTGGAGCGAAATGAAGTGAGATGGGGAAGACAAGAGAGGGGGAGAGAAAGACAGACACCTGCACACCCGCTTCATCACTTGCGAAGTGAACCCCTTGTGGGTGGGGAGCTGGGGGCTTGAACCGGGATCCTTGAACTGGTCCTGGCACTTAGTACTATGTGCGCTTAACACTGTGCACTACCTCCTGGGCCCCAGCCTTAACTGTTTTAAAATTTTCAATGTAATATTACTAACGAAGAAAAAAGAAATACATAAATGACAGTGTCCTTGTTTACACTTACTTTGGGATACATATTCAATACCTCATATTTGGGATACAAATTATTCAATACCTCGTGTTCCCAGTCTATCAGTAAAGACAGATGCCATTACTGCTTCCTGATTTATAGCTCCACAAAAAATGGAAACATTTCAGCACCATTACTGTGGTAATGTTAATCTTGCACTTTAAGATTAATAAAGATGGGGGTCAGTCAGTGGCTCCATGCGCAAGGACCAGCTTAAAGATCCCGGTTTGAGCCCCGGCTCCCCACCTGCAGGGGGGTCACTTCACAAGCGGTAAAACAGGTGTCTAACTTTCTCTCCCCCTCTGTCTCCCCTATTCTCTCAATTTCTCTGTCCTATCCAAGAACAGTAACATCAATGGCAAATATAACAATAATAATAACAAGGGCAACAAAATGGGGAAAAATGGCCTCCAGGAGCAGTGGATTTGTAGTGCAGGCACTGAGTCCCAGCAATAACCCTAGAGGCCAAAAAAAAAAAAATTAATAAAGATGTATATTAAAAAATATATATACATTGAAAATTAACATTGGGAGGATGGGAGATAGCTCCAGTGGTAGAACATGCATCTTATCATACAAGAGGCCCTGGGTTTGAGACCTGGCACTACATGGGAACACCAGAGCTGACATGGCAGTTGCTCCATATATGGAGGGGGGGAGTGCTGTGGTATCTCTCCTCACCATCACAGGGGCTTGTATTCTCCAAATAATAAATAATCAACAGAAAAAAAATGCATCAAGGAAGCTCCTTAGTAGTATTGGCATGTGCAAGGCTGTAAACTCATTCCCCTACATTGTATAAAAAAAAGAAGAAGAAGAAGAAAAGATCATTAAAGTTGTGTTCAAACGCTAATCATAAGCATGAAAGGAGATAAAAAGACCGTGGGGGGGAGGCAGGTGGTAGCGCAGCAAGTTAAGCGCTCCTGGCGTAAGGATCATGGTTCAAGTCCCTGGATCCTCACCTGCAGGGTAGTCACTTCACAGGTGGTGATACGGGTCTGCAAATGTCTATTTTTCTCCCTTCCTCTCTGTCTTCCCCTCCTCTCTCCATTTCTTTGTCCCATCTAACAATGACGACATCAACAACAGCAGCAATAGTAATAACTACTACAACAATAAAAAACAACAAGGGCAAGAAAAGGGAAAATTAATAAACATAAAAATAAAATACAAAAAGAAATTATAAAATAAAAAAATTTAAATTAAAAAAAGACCATAGGGTACGCAATTAAAAAATTCCAAGTCAAGTTAAAGAAAACAAACTGGTAAGTCTATTAGTTAATGACTGGCAACCAACATCTGAGCATAGACATTTATTATGGAAAATTCTTCATGGCTTGCTCTACTGTAAATAGCCCAAACTTAGGTCATTTATTACCTTGTTTTCCGCATAAGCAAGCCAGCGACTCCCAAGAGCAATAGGATTCATGTTAGGACCTGGACAAGGATAGCAGCCTGGAAAAAAAAAGTTCAAATAACAGTCTTGAGAGATTTCTTAAAGAATTTCCTGCTAGTGCATCATATTTTAATAATATCAAACTGTTAGATTTGGTAAGAATTGAAAGTTTTCCTATAACACTAATCATTTTAACAGTTAATTTTTTTCTCTTCTGCATAGTTTCTATTTGGTTTTGACTCTGTTCCAACAAAAAACAAATTTCGGACATACTGATAATCACTTTAAACAAAATTGAGTCTGTCTATAGTCCTTAAAAATGACAGTCATCTCCTTTCACCCATGTTGGATGAAGGGGGTAGATAGTATAATGGCTATGCAAAGAAACTCCCACACCACCATAACCAGAGCAGAGCAGAGCAAAGCAGGGCAGAGCAGTGCAGGTAACACACACACACACACACACACACACACACAATTAATCATCTTGGATGGAACTTGAAGAAATCGTTGTAAGTGAGATAAACCAAACAGGGAAGGGTGGATACTGTATGAGCACACCTATAGGTAGAATTTAAGAAATAAGGACAATAAGGGAAAACACAAGGTGAAAGGGTTAGGAGGGGGAAGAAGCCAGCCAGGCGGTGACACACCCGGCTAAGTGCACACAGTGTCATAAGCAAGACCGAGGTTCGAGCACCTGCTCCACAACTGCGGGGGGGGGGGGGGGGGCGCAGAAGGGGGAGCACAATGGCAGTGAAGCAGGTGGTTGATGCCAGGAACTGAATATGGAACCTTGAGCCTCAGGGAGGATAATGAGCTTACAATAATTTTAAGATAAGGTTTGCATACCAGATGAAATAAGAAGTATAGGCTTTCTCATTTTTAGCTCATCATTTAATTAAAAAAATAATAACTTCAGAGTCTGAAATGGTGTATTTTGTAGCATGTTTTCGGGGTTATGGGAAAAACTATCTTTGATTTGCTGTGATATCGCTGGGGCTCAGTGCCAGCACTAGAATCCACTGCTCCTAGCAGCCATTTTTATCCATTTTATTCTATAGGACAGAAAGAAACTGAGAGGAGGGAAAGATAGAGAGGGAGAGAGAAAGATAGACACCTGCCGACCTGCTTCACCACTTCTGAAACTCCCCCATGCAGGTGGGGAGCCAGGGGCTCAAACCGGGATCCTTGCCTGTGCTTTGTACTATGCACCAGCACCCGGAAATCAATCAATCAATCAATAAAGTAAGATAAGATGTCTGGTGACAGACACTTTGGGTCCTGGTAGAATACAGGTTCAGAGCCCTCTGGTCATCTACCCCAATCATTTACCACTTTTTTTTTTTAATGAAAGAAAGTGAGTAAATAAGTGAGAAAGTCAGAGATCAAATCACTGCTCCATCATCCATGGAGTTCCACAAAGTTTTTGTCTTTGTTGCTCTCTCATGTGGTACTGAAGCTCAAACCAAGGGCCTCGCACATATAGGTGCAAAATGTACCAGTGAGTCATCTCAGGGGTCCCTAGAACTAATTTGATCCATACAAAACTGCAGTTTTATTATTATCAATAATAATAAAGAAAAAAGATAATAATAAAGGTGAAAATACATTCTATAATATTTTAAAAATTGAATAAATGCATTTAGATATGGTCCATAAGTAAATTTTCACTTGCAAAATGTCATGGAAAAAAGAAAGAAATGGAAAAGATACAGATGTTGAGTTTTGGTTATACACCAGAAATACCTAAATTCCTTAACTTTAAATTCAACATAATCTAAATTTCAACAAATTCTGATAAACACTTCCTTCATAGGTCCTAATAAGTACATTATCCTTTCCTAAAACTAAAGGATAAGAAAAAAAAATTCTTTGTGTTATTTAGATAAATCAGTAAGAGGGATTTGGACTGGTGGTGGGAGTGGTATGTAGACACATATCACAAGGAGATAAGAAACTGTACCCTGTGTCAACAATTGTCCTGTAAACCATCCCCCACACACACCCACACATGCTCCAACACCAAATAAAGAAGGAAGGAAAATGTAGTTTACAATTCTCCATTTTAGTTTTAGAGTCGATTTTTAAAGAAATTCAGTGGACCTCAAGAATGACAGTGTGCTGGAATGAAAGCAAATTGTTTTTCTGCTCTCTAAAGAAAACATTTTACAACTGGAATCAGCAGAACATCAGCTACTCAGCACTATCATAACTTTATAAGCATGACTCTTTAAAGATTAACTATTGCCTCCAGCTAAACTTTGAAAACATGTGAAAAAAAAAAACTTGAACCTTTATAATAGGACTAGTTGTAACATTATGTTGTGGTTTTTTTTGAACCAAGTAAAAGAAAGCTTGATAAGGAAAACTCAGAAGTCCACATTTAAAAAAAGGAAGTACATGAAAAACACAATAAATGATAATTCTGTGGTTAATGACACACTGTTTAAATTGCTTTATTAAGGAGATCATGATTTTTTTTTTGAAATCATGATTTTTTTTTTTTTATAATTTCCCCCCCTTTTGTTGTCCTTGTTGTAGCTTCGTTGTGGCTATTATTATTGCCCTTGTTGACGCAATTCGTTGTTGGATAGGACAGAGAGAAATGGAGAGAGGAGGGGAAGACAGAGAAGGGGAGAGAAAGATAGACACCTGCAGACCTGCTTCACCGCCTGTGAAGCGACTCCCCTGCAGGTGGGGAGCCGGGGGCTCAAACCGGGATTCTTACGCCGGTCCCTGCGCTTTGCGCCACATGCGCTTAACCCACTGCGCCACCGCCCGACGCCCCTGAAATCATGATTTTTAAGACAGTTGTCACATGGGTACAATTTTTCATCTTTCCATGACAAGCGTAGGCACACAATTTCCACCACCAAGTTAAGTCCTCCTCCACACTCATGCACTGAGTCTCCAATGGTTCTGGGAAGTGATGCACCTGGTTGAGTGCACGCATACAATGTACATGGGTCTGGGTTCAAGCCTCCCCACCCCTGCTACACCCCAGTCCCCGCCTTCTGGGGAGAAGCTTCATTAGTATGAACTAGTGCTGTAGGTGTTTCTCTTTCTCTCTCCATCTCAATCTCCTCTTATGCTCTCATTTTCTCTCTGCCCTATAAGATAAATAAATATTTTTATTTTATTTATTTTAATGAGAGATTAAGATATAAAAAGAAGATACACAGACAAGATAGCAGAGCACTGCTAAGCTCTGGCTTATGGTGGTGTAGGGGGTTGAACCTGGGTCTTTGGAGCCTCAGGTATGGAAGTCTTTTTGCATAACAATTATCTCCCTCACCCATAAATAATTTTTAAAAAGAGTTCTTTGTATATTTTGGATAAAAGTTCTTTGTCCTATATGTTTTTACAAACATCTTCCTCATCCTGTGGCTTCTCATTCTCTTGATATTTTTTGCAGAACATCAATTTTTAATTTTTTATTTAATTTTTGATTCAATTCTTTCATGATTTGTGGCTCTGTATAAGTACCACGCGCTAACTGATTGCACCACTGGATTTGTGGCTCTGGTGTTGTATCTAAAATGTAGTCCATAATCTTGGCTTTTTCCCTATATGTTCCTATATGAATTTTTATATTTTTATATATTTACATTTAGGACAGTCATTCATTTTTAATTTTTTTAATTAATTTTATGAGGGAGGGAGAAAGAAGAGAGAGAAAGAATAAAAGAACCACGCCAGCATCCATACAGCCTAGGATTGAACTCGGGACCTCATATATAAATGTCTGTGCTACCACTGATCTACTTTCCATGCTAATTGAGCTAAGTTTTGTGAAGGATATATGTTGTATGCCTAGATCTACTTTTGTGCATGTGAGCATCTGGTTGTTTCACCATCATTTGTTGAAAACACTTTCTTCATTGTATTATGTTTGCTGCTGTGTCAAAGGTTTATTTATGGATTTTCTATTCATTCCACTGATATGTGCATCTTTTTTTGTCAACTCAACACTTCTTGGTTACTATATCTTTATAGGAAATCTTGAAGTCAGGTACCAAAGATGGAGAAAATTTGAATACATATTATTAAAGATGAAACTATAATCTGAGGCTATAGGCTGTATCATTCCAAGTACATGACATCTAGGGAAAGCAAATCTATAGGGCTTATCTTTTTTAATTACTAATTGATATGGGGGCTGGGATGAACAAAGATAAAATGCAAAGCACAGAGGATTTTATGGCATAGAAAATATTCTATGTGACATTATAATGACATATGCTATTATATTTATAATTCCATTCCCATAGAATATACAACATCAAGAGAGGATCCTCAAGCAAAATATGAATGTTAGGTTAGCTCAGGCTCAATCTTAGTTTTTTTTTTGTTTGTTTTTAAAAAGCACCATTCTCAGAAGTAATAATGATAATAAGGTTATGTATGTACAATAACTGGAAATAGATATGAGAAATTTCTGTAAATTTCTATCAATTTTATTGTAACTCTAAAACTACTCTTAAAAAAATAAGTGTAACAACAACAATAATAACTACAACAATAAAACAACAAGGGCAACAAAAGGGAAAAAATAAATTAAATAAAATAAATTTTTTAAAAATAAAATAATAAGTGTAATAGGGGGCCAGGAGGTAGCACACCTGATTAAGCGCTTATACTACAGTGCTCAAGTACCCGGGTTCAAGCCCCTGGTCCCCACCTGCAGGGGGAACGCATCATAAATGGTGAAGCAGGGTTGTTGCAGGTGTATCTCTGTCTCTCTCCATCTCTATCTCCTCCCTTCAATTTCTATCTGTCTCTATCCAATAATAAAAAATGAGGGGTTTCTTTTGTTTATTTTTTTTTTCTACCTCCAGGGTTATCACAGGGCTCAGTAGCAGCTCTCCAAATCCACTGCTCCTGGTGGCCATTTTTTTCATTTTATTGGATAGGACAGAGAGACACTGAGACAGGAGAGAGAGAGAGAGAGAGAGAGAGAGAGAGAGAGAGAGAGAAAGACATCTACAGGTGGGGAGCCGGGGGCTCAAACCCAGATTCTTGCTTGGGTCTTCGCTTTTAATACTATGCACGTTTAACCAGGTGTGCCACAACCCAGCCTCCAAAAATGAAAAGTATTTTTAAAAGAGTAACAATACTAAGGAACCAAAACCAAGGGGGCCGGGAAGTAGCACAGTGGGCTAAGCCCACATGGTGCAAAGTACATGGGCTGCGTAAGGAACCAAAACGACAAGAATAAGCAGTGATTATACCTAAGTTCACTGAAAAACATTAGTCACAAAAGCACATGTCTGTTATATGACATCAGAAAAGACTAAAACAACCTCTGCTAAAAAACATTTAGGTACATAATCACTTTAAGATGTATTAAGTGATTATCTTATAGTAAATTAGTGTAATTTTCATGTGAAATTACTGACTTATTTCTCACGTATGCAAAACAATATGAACTTAAAGAGTACTACCATTGCAAGGTTCAAGGGGTGGGAATTAATTGGAGAGAATAGAAAAGTCACAAACTATACACACATAAGTCGCTGAGTATCCACTAAGTACTGTCTACCCAAGGAGTGAAAACATCATGGCGCCTAGTTCATTATATATTGATGGAAAATTAAAAGGGCATGGATAGATTTGAGTTCTAACTTGAAATGGGCATAGATCTCCCACTAGCCTGTCAATCTCTTCTAAATAAGTGTTCCAAATTTCTTCTAAATACAGAGGACCTCACTGCTGAACAAAAAATGTTTCATTTTTAAGATCATTTAAATTCATTCCTTATGGGTTTTTTTCATTACTAACTTAAAGAATACACATACTAAAACTAATAATTAACATCACAATTGTAAAGAATAAATTGTCCTCTTCAAAGTAAAAACAGAGGCCAATGGGAAGAGTTACTTACTGTACAATTAACCGATCTCTCTGGAGACTTCGTATCTACCTTTCAATTTAAGCACACCAGAAATGACTACTAATGACATCTATCAGTCTTTGTCTCGTATTCTTAATCATATGTAGGTTTTGAGTTTCCACATCAGACAGCTGCTCCAGGCCACCTTTTCTGTATAGTCAAGTACAAAAGTGTCTCCTTTCTCATCATATTGGCTGCATTCCTAAACAGTTCTCTATCAGCTCTCTTTACCTGACCCTTCCACCCTTTGGCACAAATTCCCATGATGCTTTATCTGATGGACACAGCTGTCTCTACTTATTTTACAGCCCCATCATTGTACTCATACATAACCAAGGCAATTGTACTATATAAGAGCTTTCCAAACCTTTAGGTATTAAAGGCTTGCATAATCAATTAGGTGGGCAATTTTATTTTATGTAGACTGTGATCTTAGTTCTTTAAGAAATAGGAACCAGTCAATGTAGAAAACTATGGACAAGGGCAAATGGGCATTCAGAAGGTACTCTCTGTACTCTCTCAGTATGCTGAGTGGCATCCTATGCTCCAGTGCCTATATTCTGTAAATTTTCAGTGAGTGTACTGGGAAGAAAAATCCATAGAAACACACAAATTGTACCATGCCCCTTTCAACCTGTCAGAAACTTCAGTCTATAAAGGAATCGGGAATAAGAAAAGGACAAGATGCAGAGATTAAAGAGAGATAAGCTCCCTAGGCATTGACACCATTTGTTCTTTAATGTTTAAGTATTGTGTTGTGTCATTTTTTTTCAAAAAAAAAAAACAAATATATAAATTATCTTGGGTTTAGTTACATATTAAAGAAAAGAAGCTAAATTCCTACATACAAATATTAGCCAAATATCAACATATAGAAATTTGGCCTGTAGACTTTTCAAGTTAAACCAATATGTGACAAAGAAGGAGGAACTTGCTAATATATGTTTGAAATTAAATAGATCACTACTATTGGCCAGAGTATTCATAAATAATGGTGTTAAGAACTGTTATAAGGAGGGGAAGTGGTCTGGCGGTGGTGCACCAGGTTAAGTGCACATAGTACAAAGGGCAAGGACCCACACAAGGACCCCCACCTGCAGTGCAGATCCTTCACAAGCAGTGAAGCAGGTCTGCAAGTGTCTATTTTTCTGCCTCTCCTCTCAATTTCTCTCTGTCCTATCCAATAAAAATGGGGGGGGGGGTGGCCGCCAGGAGCACTGGATTTGCAGTACAGGCACAGAGCCCCAACGATAACCCTGAAGGGAAAAAAAAAAAACTGTTTTAAGGGCGGGGGAACTGGCACACTCAGTTAAATGCACACAGTACCATGTGAAAAGACCAAGCCCCCACACCCAACTGCAGGGAGGATGCTTCACAGGCAGTGAAGCAGGTGGGTCTCTCTTCCCCACTCTTTATCTTCCCTTGCTCTTTTTTTTTTATATAGTTATTTTCCCTTTTGTTGCCCTTGTTTTTTTTTATTGTTGTTGTTGTCGTCGATGTTGATCCGCTGCGCTACAGCCCGACTCCCTTCCCTTCCTCTTTCAATGTTTCTCTGTATTAAATAAATAAATAAATAAAACTGTTATAAATTGCTATGATGACCAGTATACAGATTATAAAAAAGAATAATCACAAACTTCTCCCACCCAGGTACTAACCAGACCTGACCATGCTTAGCTCCCAAGATTAGACAAGATACGGTGTGTTCAGAGTTGGCTAAAGACGGACCACAAAGTTGTATTGATCACTGATAGATTCTGAGCTATTTTCATAGTAAATTATGTATTTAAGTATAATATATATGCATTTCATATTAAATGAAATTAGTACTATTGATAAATAAACTTTACGGTATCCTCAAAGAGAGCCATTTTATAAACACTACTCTTAGAAAATGAGTGATGATCCTTTTAGATCAAGATTTACTGCTGATTCTGCCAGTCTTTTTCTGCCTATTATGAACCATTCACAAAATATAAGACAAACTAGAGCTCTAACAAAACTTAGTTCATCTTCCATACCTGAAATTTCAGACATTTGGATCTCTACAATTCTGGACTTTTATATTCTGTTCATTCCCCAACACAACTGGACATTTTTCAGCTATTACTTCCTTCAGTATGGAGGCTTGCACAAGAATATAAACAACTTAAACTGCATATGCATCTACAATAACACAGGAATATCATAATCATTGAATAACATGAAATACTGATGTTATAACTACAATAATTCTGTTCATTCTATAAGTTCGTAGTATAGGCTCAAATGGGTTTGATATTAAATGATTTAAGGTAGTACATACTCGTGACAAAAAATTTCTTTGTGAATGTACAGCTATCAAAGGCAGCAATTTTCTCCTGCAAGACTACAACAAGGATCCTAAAATTAGAACAAAAAAAAAGTGAGATAATTTCTTAGTTAATAATAATAAAGTTAATAATAAATAAGTTAAATTACCTGGTTTTAGACAACTCTCAACCAATGCCAACTTTTAAAAATAAAAAAATATCTTATAATCTTCATACTAGAAATAATTGCCTCTTTAAAATGTATTTTTTAAGTCCTTAATATAAACCACAGATATCATGAGAAGAAAAGTGACAGCAGAATGGACTAGATTTAAAACTTTATTTTCTAGGGGTCAGGTGGTAGGTGGCACACTCAATTGAGTGCAAGGATCAGGGTTTCAGCACCTGGTCCCCACCTGCAGGGGGAAGATTCATAGATGTTAAAGAAGAAAATAGAGAGGTAAAGAGTAAGATAGACACCTGCAGACCTGCTTCACCTCTTGTGAAGCAAACCCCCTGGCAGTGGGGAGCAAGGACTCAAACTGGGCTCCTTGTGCCAGTCCTTGCACTTCAAACCCAGTATACCACCGCCTGGCCCCTCTCTTTCTTTCCACCTCTTTGCCCCCCCCTTTCCATCTCAGTTAAATATTTGTGTAGTTTTTCTTTTTTGCAAGATTTATTCATCTTAAAACAAGAAGCAGAGCATTACTCTGACATATATATTACCAGCAACAGAACTCAGGACACCATGCATGAAAGCACCATCTTGTAGTACTGAGTCACTTACCAAGAACTGTAGTTTTTCTATATTAAAAAAAAAAGATCCACTAGAATCTGAACTGTAGACACAGCAACCAAACATCAAGAGAATTTAATATCCACTTTTCACTGAGGACATATTGATAAATGACTTTTACATATTTTACTCCAATTTATGTCATTTAAGTATTAATTACTTTAAATTTTGTACTTGTTATTAATGGCATGTTACAATAAATTACTTATAATAAGCATACTGACAAAAAATATACATTAATAAAGGTCAACATGCAGGAAGGGGAAAACACAAAGTGAAAATTTGGACTTAGTGTGGGGTATTAACTGAAAAGCAAAGGGCTCTTGAGAAAGAGGGGAAGGGAGGGAGTAGAGAGGGTGCTTGGTTCTTGGCGTATGATGGTGGAAATGAACCTAAGTTGGGAGGTGAGAGTGTTTTGCAGACACATATCACAAGGAGATGACTGATTGTACCTGTGTTTCAACAACTGTACTGTAAACCATTAACACTCAACAAAATTATTTAAACATTTAAAGTCTGTGAACTGCATTGTCTTATGTACAATCCATAAATAGCACTTAGAACAAGTGCAGACTGAATGACACATACTTCACAGCATTTGTGTGTGTGATATATATGCTAGTTTATAAGAATAGAGTAATAAATCATTTTTCTTAATATATCTTTCCAGAGCCCAGGAGGCAAGCAGAACACATAACCTTCATATCTCAGGTGAGAGTACCACATGTGAAGACCATGGACAACACCAAAGGAATTACTATGCATAGTGGAGCAATGTTTTGGTGTCTCTCCTCTCTGTGTTTCTATCATTCTGTCCCTTACACTCTCCTTTACTTTCTCTCTTTCAAAGTGCCATAAAAATTTGGCAGGGAGCATTATACTAAGGAAAGGACCTGTGCAAGGGTCCAGGTTCCAGTCCCCGACTCTCTTTCTGCAAGAGGGACTCTTCACAAGAACTGAAACAAGTCTTCAGGTATCTTTCTCTCTCCCACTCTCTCCCCTTCTCTCAAATTCTCTCTGTCCTATTGAATAAAATGGGGGGGGGGGGGGAAATGGCTACCTTAGAAGCAGTGGATTCATAGTGCTAGCAGTAAGCCAGAGGCAAAAAATAAAATAAAATTAAAAAATATAATTTTACTTGTTTTATTTTAATGACGGAGAAAGACAGAGACAGAGCACTACACAATACTGGTTTATGATGGTGGATATGCAACATGGGAGGTGTCGCTATGGCACTGCAAGCATGAGGTTCTTAGTTCAATCCCCAGCACTGCATATGTCAGAGTGGTGTTCTGGTTCTCTTTCTTCCTCTCTTTCATCAACTAATAAATAAATCTTTTAAAAAAATATTTTTATGTTTATTTAATCGAGACAGCCAAAAATCAAGATGAAAGGGGATGATAAAAAGGAAGAAAGAGGGGGCCAGCAGTAAAGCAGGTTTGCAGGTGTCTGTCTTTCTCTCCCCTTCTCCGTCTCCCCTCCTCTCTTGATTTCTATCTGTCCTATCCAACAACAATAAAAAAAAAAAAAGATAGATAAGATAGAAAAAAAGGAAAAAAGAGAGGGTGGGAGTAGATGGCATAATGGTTATACAAAGAGACTCTCAAGCCTGAGGCTCTGAAGTCCCAGGTTCAATTCCCCCACACCACCATAAACCAGAGCTGATCAGTGCTGTGGTGGTTAAAAAAAAAAAAGAGAGAGACACCTGCAGCATGGATTCACCACTTATAAAGCTTTCTTCCTTAAGATGGGAACCAGGGGCTTGCATCTGGGTCCTTGTACATTGTAAGATGTGCACTGAACCAGGTATACCACCACCCAACCTCATAAATAAATCTTTAAAAGAAAATTAGTTGTGTTAGGACTGAGTGGTGGTGGCTCCCCTTAAAGCACACATGTTACAATGCATAAGGACACAGGTTCAAGCCCCTGATCCCCACCTTCAGGGAGCAATCTTCTGAAGTGGAGACAGGTGTTTCTCTGTTATGTTAAATAGCAGCCAAGCAAACTGTTCAATTTCTAGAGCACAGGACGGTGCATACCACCAGTTCAATTCCTGGTGCCACATGTGCCAGAGTGGTGCTTCAGTTCCTCCCTCTCTCTCTTTCCCCCCAGTGAAACTATTTTATATGAAATATTTTTTAATTTAAGTTAATTAGACATATAAGTGGTTCATCAATGCAATAGGCAACCTTTCTAGGTTTTCTCAGAAAAAAATTTAATACTTTTCATTTCATCTGTTAACGACTGGTTCATTCAATATATTTCATAATCCACTAGTAAGACCTGATTATAAATTGAAACATTTACTTTAAAGCTATTGGGGGGAGTGCCAGGAGGTAGCACACCTAATTAAGTGCACGTTACAACAAAGAAGGGCCTGGGTTCAAGCCCTTGGTCTCAACCTGCAGAGGGCGAAGCTTCATGAGTATTGAAGCAGTGCTGCAGGTATGTCTCTCTGTCTCTCTTCCTCTCTATCTCCTTCCTTCTCTCTCAATTTTCCTGTCTCTAGCCAACAAATAATAAATGAATAAATAATATTTAAAAAACTAGTTCTTGACCAGCATACCACACAGATATGACTATTAATGATATGGGAATAGAACCTGGGACCTCTCACATGCAAGCCCCATTTACACCTCACCCAGTTTTTTAAAAATTGTAAAAGCATCTCCATTTGCAAAATACAGGATGTATTTCTGTGAATTTTTTTTTCCACACTAGGACTTCATTAATGCCTTAATGATTCCTGGCAATTTCTCTTTCTTTTTCTTTTTTTTTTAAGGTCAAGTGTATGTACTAGCAAGTGAGCAAATTCCCAGCCTTTGATTTTTCTTTAATGTGATGCTGAGAGAGTCCAAGGATTCCTGTGTGTGGGGTACCCCCTAGAAGGCCTTTCCAGGAGTACAGATTTATTTAGAAAGGGCACCCACTAAAGTTGGAATACAAGGTTGATCTCAGGAAATGAGAAAAGACCTAACTCCCAAAGGGGTGCAAACTGTATTTATTCAAGGAAAGGAAACAGAGGCAGGAGAGAGCACAGAGGTTATGTAAAAAAGACTCTCATGCCTGAGGCTCTGCAGTCACAGTTTCAATCCCCTGCACCACAAAAGCCGGAACTGAGAAGTGCTCTGGTAAAAATAAATAAATAAATAAATAAATAAATAAATAAATAAATAAATAAATAGAAAAAGATGGCAAATAAGGGCATGAGTAAAAAAAATTAGTTAAAGAGATAGTACACAGTCAAGAAAGGAAGCATAGATAGTAAATCTGTCTTTATTCTTTTTTGGAAGGGAGGAAAAAGAGAGAAGAAACGCCGTGATCCCACCATTCATAAAGCTCCCCCCAGTGCTATAAACAGTATGCCCCAGGAACTGGGTTTCAACCCAGGGCTTCACACAAAGCCAGGGAAGTGCTCTACTCGGTGAAGCTCTCTTCTGAAAACTGAGATTTTTTTAAATTAATTGAAGACAATTAATGATATTAAGTAGAGCTTTAGTTGCCCAAGAGATGTGTTCCTTGTGTAAGAGCTATATTAAAAGATGTTTACCGTTTGTTGCAATGGAGGTCATAGATAGCTGTTTTAAACTGAATGGACTTGACCATCTCTCCAGTACGCAGTGAATACAGATCCACACAGCAGTAAGGTGGGCTTGTCCTAAAAAGAAGAAGATGTCATTATTTTTTTTTCTCTCTCTCTCTCCCTCTCCCTCTCTTTTATTGCTAGGATTTCATCACCCCAAACAAAATTTTCAGGTAGAGAGAGACAGGGATGCAGAGTGAGGGGCACAGTCAAACCTGGATCCTGCATATGGCAAAGCAGATACACTATTCAGGTAAATTATCTTGTCACACCTGATATTTTCAAAAAGATAGGAGGAACAGAAAAATACATTTTCTGATTAATGTAATCTTAAAACTCCCTATTAAAATAATATTAGTAAACTGACTTGAACTACAAAAGAAAAGACGATATATCCCAATCAACTCATTACAAAAACATAAAATTAGAAGGAAACAAATCCATTCATCAAATTAATGTTATATAAAAGAAAAGCCATTATCATCTCAATAAGTACAGAGTCTACTAAAATTAAAAACCTGGGGCAAGGGAAATATCATAATTGTTATATGCAGACTTTCATAACAGAGGTTCTAAGGTCCCAGGTTCAACCCCCCAAGCCACCATCAGCGAGAGCTGAGCAGTGCTTTGGTAAACAAACAAAAAAATAAGAAGAACAACAACTACTTTTTATGTTTACTGTGGAACCTGGACACCCACATGTGCAGTTTCACTGAGGAGACCAAGTGTGGAAGAACCACCACAGCACCCAAAGTTCTTCCATTGTCATAGTACCTTGTAAGTGGTGTAGGGGCTTGAACCTGGGCTGCAATGTGCAAACTCTACCTGTTGAGGGGCTGGGTGGTGACACACCTGGTTGAGCACACATGTTACAGTGCGAAAGCTACCGGGTTCAAGTCCCCGGTCCCCACCTGCAGGGGGAAAACTTCAAAAGTGGTGAAGCAGGGCTGCAGGTGTCTCTCTGTCTCTCTCCCTATCAACCGCCTTCCCTCTCATTTTCCAGCTGTCATTATCTAATAAATAAAGGTAATAAAAATTAAAGAAAAAAATCAAACACTACTTTTTGGCTTATCTCTCCTGCCCAAGAAGGCTGTAATCAAAAACTGGGCTGGGTGTTGAGGACACATGTTATCATTCACAACGAACCGGGTTCAAGCTCCTCGTCCCTACCTGCATTTGGGAAGCTTCATGAGTGTTGAAGCAGTGCTGCATATGGTTTTCTCTCTCCTTATTAATCTACCTGTTTCTTCTCAATTTCTCTCTGTCTCTCTCCAATAAAAATAAAAATAAATAAAATCTTCACCAAAAAAAGTAAAATATGTTGGTCAAAAGTGGGAGAAAGGGAGTCGGGCGGTAGTGCAGCAGGTTAAGCGCACATGACGCAAAGCACAAGGACCGGCATAAGGATCCCGGTTTGAGCCCCTGGCTCCCCACCTGCAGGGGAGTTGCTTCACAAGCGGTGAAGCAGGTCTGCAGGTATCTATCTGTCTTCCCCTCCTCTCTCTATTTCTCTCTGTCCTATCTAACAATGACAACATCAATAACAACATCATGAATAACTACAACAATAAAACAACAAGGGCAACAAAAGGAAATAAATATATATATATGTGTATATATATATATATATATATATATATATATATATATATATATATAATTTGAAAAAAAAGTGGGAGGAAAAGGGAACCCCTGCGAGCTATTGGTGTAGGGAGTGCAAACTGCTAATAACTACGACAGAAACAGTATGGAGGTTCCACTAAACACAGATAATAGTACCACTGTATGGGTCAGCCACTCCACTTCTGGATATCTAGCATGCTGTATTCAATTATATCTCAACTTTAAAAAGATAACGTACTGGCCTAAACACAAACATATATATCAAGGAAATGATACAGAAAGTCCACACGTGTGCACACCTTATGCAAGGGCAGGAAGATAGCTGGAGACGGTGTCTGCTTTCCTGTGTAGGGGACCCAGATTTGAGCCCCCAGCACACTACCTAGGAGCACTACAGCACTGGGGGATACTCTGGTAATTCTCTGGCTGTCTATCTCCTATATCTGACTGGTTCAAAGCAGTGAAGCCCCAGTGATGAAAAAACAAAACAAACAAAACCCATCTCATATAAGGCTGCGGAGATAGCATATTGGTTATGTAAAAGACTTTTATACCTGAGGCTTTAAGGTCCCCGCTCAATCTTCAGCACCACCAAATGGCAGAGCTGAGCAGTGCGCTGGTACCTACCTCTCTCTCTCTCATTAAATATATATATACATACATACATATATATATATATGTATATATATAGATATCTTTGAAAAAATTTCATACATATAACCAACTGATTTTCATCAAAACTGCCACACAATTAAATGATAACCTGTTATATACTGCTAAAAGTACATATTTACATAGAAAATTATACTTTTCCCTTTTACTGTATAAATATTAACTCAAAATGGATTATATATTATGAAATATGATCCAGAAACTATACTTCTTCCAGGACAAAATATAGCAGAAAAGTCTATTTCTTAAGTAAAAAATAAGAACACATACTTCATTGCTAGGTAATAAGAAATGTCTCTCAGCAAACAAATTGATAAATATCATATGACATACTATACAGTGGAGTGTTACTCAGCAACATGAAAGAACAAAATATCTGTACAACATGTATCTCAAAACCACTATGGCCAAACACAAAAGTCTATATTCTATGATAGTCTCTTTTGATAAAATGTTTTTTTAAAAAAGACGAAACTACAATAATAAGAAACAGATCACTGGTTGCTAGGACCCAGAGAGGGAGCAAAGCTCCAAGTACAAAGTGACACGAGAAACTTTGGGGGATGGTGAAAATATTGCTCTTTCTTGAAAACAGTAGGCATTTACACAATTGGATGCAAATGGCAAAAATGGAGATGAGGAGAAAAAAACTAGTAAAATCCATATTTCAGTCTCTAAAACTGATATAAGGCAAAGATTTTTTCTTCAATGCTACCAATTAATTAATTCAGTCTTGTGCGGAGAAACAAAAATTAATCATGAATGAAATCTAACATGATGCCAGACCAAATGGTAAAGAAAAAAACAGTCTGTCACTTTCAATTAGCACCTCATTACAGGTATGGAAACCCAGAAACCTGAATTCTGATCACTTTACCCATACAATATCACAACTGAGACTTTCTTCTTACAGAAAGCACTTCAACAGAAGTAGACAAAACAAATGCTATGAAGGCTCAGTTTAGAACTGAATGAGTAAGTCCTGATAGAACTGAAAAGTCTTTTTTGTATATATATTTATTCATTCCCTTTTGTTGCCCTTGTTGTTTTATTGTTGTAGTTATTATTGCTATTGATGTCATTGTTGTTAGATAGGACAGAGAGAAACCGAGAGAGGATGGGAAGGCAGAGACGGGAAGAGAAACACAGACACCTGCAGACCTGCTTCACCGCCTGTGAACTGACCCCCCCCTGTAGGTGGGGAGCCGGGGGCTAGAAACAGGATCCTTATGCCGGTCCTTGCGCTTTGCACCACCTGCACTTAACCCGCTATACTACCACCCGACTCCCAGAACTGAAAATTCTATGTATATGGGGTAAGGCAGGAGAATGACTTCAAATTCAATGCCAAGTTAAAAAACTGATAATTATTTGAAATATGAGTTTTAGAAAATCACACATCTGTAGAGGAATCACCCTGTCTGCCAATAACAGTTCTGTACATGTGTAGCAGAGCCTTTTGTTCTCTATTTTATCATTTAAAATCTACCTCTCGGCAACATAGAAAGACAATTTTCATTTTCCTCATGGGTAGGCTGTTGAGAAAGTTTCCCATATCAGTAGTATGCAACTCCAAAACAAACAAACAAACAAAGTCTTCTATCCTAAAATAGATATGAAGCAACTGTTAATTAGTATTCTAGTGTACACCAAGAAGTGCCACAAGAATAACATTTGCAAAATGAGTCTTCATCTAAATTTCTAGAACTCAATGGCTTCATATTTTTTCAGGTTTATGGCTACCACTTTCACTTGAAGTTATAATTTATAGTAACTGAGAGCATGCTGAAAACAGGTACCTACTATATATGTAAGATATATCTAAAAAGAAAGTTATTCAACTTTTTATAAGAATGAGAGTCTGCTGAAAGCCAAAATTGTGAAATTTAGAGCATCAATTATGCTTTTAATGTATTATGTTATTGTACTTTTGTGTCAAAATAGAGTGCATGATTCATGCAAAAGCATGTCTTGGATTCAAAGTTTTATCTTGGGGGCCAGGGTAGATAGCATAATGGTTATGCAAAGAGATTCTCATGCCTGAGACTCCAAAGTCCCAGGTTCAATTCCCCTACCCCACCATAAGTCAGAGCTGAGCAGTGCTCTGGTTAGAGAGAGAGACAGATCTTGGAAGACTGGTGATTTGTTTTTCCTCGAATTACTTTACTGAGAGAAATAATGATTTACAAGACAGTTGTCACATGGATACAGCTTCTGATCTCCACATGGTAACTGTCTGCACAACATAACACCAATACAAGTCTTTCTCAGGGGCTGAGTGGTAGAGTGCCTGGTTGAGTGCACATGTTACAGTACACAAAGACCCAGATTGGAGCCACAAGTCCCCACCTGCAGAAGGAAAGCTTTGTGAGTGGTAAAGCAATGCTGCAGGTGTCTGTCTCTCTTCCCTCTCAATTTCTGATTGTTGCTGTCCAATAATAAAATAAATAAAAATAATAAAAAGACTTTTAAAAAAACACCAAAAGTCTTCCTTCTCCATCATGCACTGGATTTCCAATGTCATCTTAGCCCCAGTGCCAGTGCACTCCCACGTGATACCAGAGTTTGAATTTGGGTCACGTGTGTGGCAAGGCACACACATTAGCAGGTGAGCTCTCTCACACATCCCTGATACCCCATTTCTAGGATATTTCTGTTACACCCTTAAACTCCACTATCCTTTAGAAAACACATCACCATATTTCTTTCAGGAGTCAAAATTTCCTAATAATACTCCTTTCATGTGGTTTTAATGTTCTCTTAGTGTTAATATTTTTGAGGAGTGTGCCTCGGACTGTACTTAGGGCCTCCTACATATGAAATCTACCACTGAGCTACACTGCCAATTTCATTAGCTTTATTACTTTTCAAAAATTAATGAATTAATTTACTTACCAGAGCACTGCTCACCTCTGGCTTATAGTGGTGCTGGGGACAGAACCTGGGACTTTGGAGCCTTGGGCATGAGTCTTTTTGCATAACCAATATGCTCTCTACCCCCACCCGCTTGGTTAACTTTTTATATGCTATGGAGGGTTGTTGTTTTATGTATATAATAGTAAGTGTATATGTTTTGACAAATTGGTTTCCAAACCCAACAGATGGTTAATCCCCTGGAGGGCACCCATTACGATGTGTAAGGATACAAGTTCAAGCTCCAAATCCCCACCTGCAGAGGGAAGCTTCATGAATAGTGGGGCAGAGCTGTAGGTGTCTCTCCTTCCATCTCTCACCAGAAATAAAGAATGAAAGAAAGAAAGAGAGAGAGAGGAAAAGAAAAAGAGAAACCAAGGGAGGAACAAAGGGAGGGAGGGAGGGAAGGAGAGAAGAGAAGGAAAGAGGGAGGGAGGGAAGGAGTCATGCAGGTACCTAGTCCTATCAATAAGCACTGAATGATTTCACATATAGATAGGACAGAAAAAACACAAAGCAAAATTTGGACTCTGGGTGGGGTGTACTGCACCAAAGCAAAACTCTGGGGGAGGAGAACAGAGGAGGTAAGGAGGACTTCGTGGTCCTGGCTCATGGTGGTGGAAAGGACCTAAGATGGGGGTCCGAGTGCTCAGCAGACACCTATCACAGAGAGGTGAGAAATTTTACTTTTCTTTTAATTATTTTTTAGTTTTTATTTTATTTACTTGATAGAGACAGCCAGAAATTGAGAGGGTAGGAACAAATAGAGAGACAGAAAAGACACTTGCAGCACTGGTTTGCCACTCACAAAGCTTTTCCCCTGCAGGGGCTTGAACCTGCATCCTTGCACAGTGTGATGTGAGCATTTAACCAGGCTTGCCACTGCCTGGCTCCAAGATGAGGGGTTTTAGTCATGGGTCAACAACTGTACTGTAAAATATTAACCCATATATACTCAATAAAATGAGAGAGAGGAAGAGGGAGAAAGAGGAAGAAAAACACAGGATGAACCTTGGACTAAGTGTGGTCTGTAACAGAAAAGTCAGGGGAAGAGGGGAGATTGAAAGGGCACGAGACCCATCAACAGATGACTGGCTAAAAACTTATGGGATATATATTCCATGGACTACTACTCTGCAATCAAAAAAGACGGTATTGTGTCCTTTGGGACAAATGGATGGAACTGGAGATGACTATACTTATAAAAATAATTAAGGTGATGAAAGACAACTACCAGATGGTTTCACACATATGTGGAGTCTGGAGATCTGATATATATATGAGCTTGGGAAAAAAAGAAAAGAAAGAAAGTCAGGCAGTAGCATAGCGGGTTAAGCGCAGGTGGCACAAAGGGCAAGGACCGGCGTAAGAATCCTGGTTTGAGACCCCGGCTCCCCACCTGCAGGGTGTCGCTTCACAGGCGGTGAAGCAGGTCTGCAGGTGTCTGTCTTTCTCTCCCCCTCTCTGTCTTCCCCTCCTCTCTCCATTTCTCTCTATCCTATCTAACAATGATGACATTAATAACTAAAACAAGCAACAAGGGCAACAAAAGGGAAAATAAATAAAAAGAAAAGAAAAAGAAGCAACCACAGAAGCAAGCAAATTGTTTCTAACACTTGTGAAAACTATGGTGATTGTCCCTGAGAGGTGAGAGATTGGGGACACAGAATTCTGGTGGTGAGTATGGTGTGGAACTATATATGGTAATCTCGTAATTATTAATGACAAATAAAAAAATGAAAAGGGGAGGCATTGGTGACCCAGTGCACAACAAGGATTTAAGGTGGTGGTGGGATAGAGTGTGCTGACACCTATCAAGGGGAGATAAATTGTACTCCTGTGACAAGTGACAACTGAGTTAGTGTGTTGTAACAAACCACAACAAAAAGATTAATTTTTAAAAAGTTTACACCTTACCCTGCTCTGTATCTTACCTCCTTTCATCCACCAAGTTGCATATGCAACTATGATTCCAAACCTGATCTTGCTGGGCAGATGACCTTACCAATGTGTCCTGGAACTCAACCTCTCCAGAGCCCTACTCCACTAGGGAAAGATAGAAACAGGCTGGAGGTATAGATAGACTTGTCAATGCCTATGTCTAGTGGAGAAACCATTACAGAAGTCAGAACTCCCACCTTCTGCAGCCTATAAAGAATTTTGGTATAGGGGCCAGATTGTGGCACACTAGGTTAAATGCACCTATTACCATGTGCAGGAGCCCCCACTCACCACCTGCAGGGAGGATGCTTCAAGAGTGGTGATGTAGGTCTGCAGATGTCTATCTTTCTCCTCCTCCCCCCCTTAATTTCTTTCTGTTCTATGTAGTAAAATGATGGGGGGGGGGCACAAGGAATGGTGGACTCATAGTGCCGGCATTGAGCCCCAGGAATAACTCTGGGTCCAATTGCATGTTAGCTGTCAGGCTCAGGCAAAAACTAGTAAAGTCATGGGCCCCTTGGAATATACATAAAGTAGATCTACTAGCTTTTTCCAAAATAGAGATTCCTGATCTTCATCTACAATATTCTTGCCTTTAGGTTCATGATTAGTCAACAATTTGTTCTGCTTTATATCTTAACTCTTTTTCAGCCACCAGGTTCTAGATGCTAACATGATGCCAACCGGACTTGCCTGGGCAGATGACCCCACCATGTGTCCTGGAGCCCCACTTCCCCAGATCCCTGCCCCACTAGGGAAAGAGAGAGACAGGCTGGGAGTATGGATCGACCTGCCAATGCCCATGTTCAGCGGGGAAGCAATTACAGAAGCCAGACCTTCCACCTTCTGTACCCCATGATGATCCTGGGTCCATATTCCCAGAGGGATAAAGAATAGGGAAGCTGTCACGGGAGGGGATTGGATATGGAGTTCTGGTGGTGGGAACTGTGTGAAATTTACCCCCTCTTATCCTATAGTCTTGTCAATATTTCCATTTTATTAATAAATTAAAAAAAAAAAGACTTGGAAAAAAAACTTGGTCCATACTCCCAGAGGGGAAGAAATGTTAGAAGATAACCAGAAGGCTCTAAACTACAATTTCATCAGGACTCAGAGAGAGAGGAGAAAAAAATGGGGGGGGGGGAGTATTAGGTGTGACATGTATCAATATCTCTAAAGAGAAAAAACCCATTTCTGCACTCTTGACATTTAGATGCATGGAACTACATACAGATTCACACACACACACACACACACACACACACACACACACACACACACACACACACACACACTTCCAGAGATGCCCCCTGATGTCTCCTTTCCACTCACTAGTCCCCATCTTCCCAAAAGATCGTCAGTAGAGTCTCTCCTTGGTGGCCTGGTTAAGTGAGCAGCAATGTGGGGGAAGACCCCAGGCCAAGAAACTACAGGTACCCTCAAGCACAGAGCCTGCAGGAAGCGAACAAGTGGATTCTCCAATAGGCAAGTCTTCAGATAAAACCAAAGACTGCTGACAAACTGAGTTAAACTGTCTAAACTTCTGACCATAGAAACTAAAGGTAACACTGAATCTGGATAGCCAGGCCCTCACCTGTAGGGGAAAGCTTCACAAACAGTGCAACAGTACTGCAGATGTCTCTCTTTTATTCCCTCTGTACCTCACCTTTCCCTCCCAATTTCTGTATCTATGCAAAATAAAGAAAAAAATTAATTATAAAAATTAAGGACAGTGAATCTGTTTGTCTTTACACAGCAAAAGACAGTCACTATGGACCCATCTCCCTCTTTTGTACACAATGATGTTTAGATTCAGTGAGGGTTTTTTTTTTTTTTATTTATTTTCCCTTTTGTTGCCCTTATTATTTTTTTATTGTTGTTGTAGTTATTATTGTTGTCGTTATTGATGTTGGGACAGAGAGAAATGGAGAGAGGAGGAGGAGAGAAAGACACCTGCAGACTTACCTCACCACCTGTGAAGTGACTCCCCTGCAGGTGGGGCGGGAGGGGGGGGGGTGTTGAACCGGGATCCTTATGCTGGCCCTTGCACTTTGCACCATGTGCGCTTAACCCACTGCACTACCGCCGGACTCCCAGATTCAGTGAATTTTAAGTTGTCAAATCTAAAAGGCTGAGCTAACGGAATCATTTGTAAAAGTTTTTTTAAAAAATATATTTAGTTAAGCTGTCCTGTTGAAGCATACCTTCCCAATGGAAGAGTCAACAATCTCTTTTCTTTGTCAAAAATTATGCTATGCAGGTGGGGGAGATTGCATAATGGTTATGCAAATAGACTATATCATGCCTGAGGCTCTGAAGTCCCAAATTCAATCCCCACACCACCAGAGTTAAACAGTGCTGTGGAAGGAGAAGGGAAAAAAGGCTATCATACAGAATTAAGGGATATTCTAGGCTATGTTGGCTTTTTTCGTGAATAATTATCATGAAAATACAGTTTGATGGTCATACGCAAGGACCAGCATTAGGATCCCAGTTCAAGCCCCCGGCTCTCCAACTGCAGGGTAGTCACTTCACAAGCGGTGAAGCAGATCTGCAGGTGTCTTTCTCTCCCCTCGCTGTCTTCCCCTCACCTTTCTCCATTTCTCTCTGTCCTAACAACGACATCAAATAACAACAACAATAACTACAATAGAAAAAACAAGGGCAACAAAAGGGAAAATAAATATTTTTTAAAAATATAAATTAAAAAAAGAATGTTGGTTGTGTCCTTACACTTTTAAGATATATTTATTTAGAATGGGGGGGGGGGTTTTGGGCGGTAGTGCAGCGGGTTAAGTGAACATGGCACGAAGTGCAAGAACCGGCATAAGGATCCCGGTTCCAGCCCCTGGCTCCACACCTGCAGGGGAGTTGCCTCAAAAGCGGTGAAGCAGATCTGCGGGTGTCTATCTTTCTCTCCTCCTCTCTGTCTTCTCCTCCTCTCTTCATTTCTCTCTGTCCTATCCAACAACAATGACATCAATAATAATAATAATAACCACAACAATGATAAAAAAAAAAAGGGGCAATAAAAGGGGGGAAAAATAGCCTCCAGGAGCAGTGGATTCTGAGCCCCAGGAATAACCCTTGAGTTAAAAAAAGAAAAGAAAAGAATGAGAGTAGGGTGGAAGAGGAGTCAGAGCACTACTCAGCTCTGTCATATGGTAGCTGTGGGGGATTGAACTTGCAACCTCTAGGGACTAAGGCATACAAATTGGTGCTCTAACAGATCAAGTTATCACGCTGGCCCTTTATTTCTAAATTAAAATGCCTCGTAAAAGTATAACATTAAATAGATACAAAATTAATCTTTGAAGTATGACTGAAAGCAAGAACTGTAAATGATACAATACCAAACAACTAAACTCAATTAATAAATCCAGGGCAGGGATAGATTGCATAATGGTTATGCAAACAGGCTTTCATGCCTGAGGCTCCAAAGTCCCAGGTTCAATCCCCATGTACCACCGCAAGCCAGAGCTGAGCATTGCTCTGGTTAAATAAATAAATAAATAAATCTATCAAAAATATTTAAAATTTGAGTCTCAGAGTCTACTCTTAATTTTTATATCAATAAGCTTTTTCTTTATTGTCACATTTTTTTATTAGAACCATAGTCATTTCTTACATAGGATGATGTTTTTAAAACATTTTTTAGAAAGCAATACAATGAGCATCATATTACAGTAATGTGGAATATGGCTTTTATGATTTGAAATTTCTAAACATTAATACCACTTTTCTTTTACAAAGACTTTTATTATTGTGAGTCATGATATTTAACAGACTTAACCAAAATTAGGAAAAGCGGAACAATGTATCTGAGAAAGTGACATTTTCCAAGAATGTGCATGTATAAGTGAAACACAAAATAGCAAAGACATTTTAAATCTACCACAAATTGCAAGAAGCATGGAAACACTTATTTTTAAATGGGAAAAAGCTGTACCACCTTCAACATGTGTTACTGAATCTAATCCTTTAAATATAAGAGGAAAAATGTTGATAGTATTACATTATTTGTATTCCTATTCAGCTCCTAAAGAACAAAAGCCAGTTGGTCACATTTTTTTATTAAGTAATTAAAAAGAAAAAGCAAAGAAAATGGAAACTTAACCATATTAAAATCTAAATTTGTGATTAGTCTAGTTAATAATAACATTTTTCTCCTGCAAAGTTCTGGATAAACACTGGGTAATTAAACTTTCCAGTATTCCCACAAATTGAGAAAATGATGCTTTAACATGGGGCGGTAACCAAGTGGGAAAGAGTAACACTTCCAAATAAGCATAGGAGGTAATAAATGAAGTTATAATACAAGTAAATACACTTAATATATAACAATGAAAAACAAATGCAAATAAAATTGAAAATATGGGAAAAGGCTACATGGAACATAAAAAGCCCACAGATTTATCTTTACATAAATAGTTTATATTATTCATATGATTACAAGCTTATTTATTGCATGATATATTATGATGCATAATAAACACATAGTATTTACAACAGTATTATCTACTATAACCAAGAAATCATACATGAAAATAATTCATAAATAATGTACTTTAGTTGTCACTTTGGAAAATTTTCCAAGACTTTTATCAAATAGTATGTCAGCAAACTATATCCCAAATCCAAAAGCCACAGCTATTTTTAGTGAAGGTGTCACACCCATTTTCTTTCCTTCTTTCTTTAACCAGAGCGCTACTCATCTCTGGCTTAAGGTGGTAAGGGGCATTGAACCTGAGACTTGTATAAGCATTTTGCTCTTTACCCCTCACCCCACCCTAGATTCTTTTCTACCATCATGCATCCAGCCCCTCCACTCCATCCCTTTCCCTCATCCCCCAAAGTCCTTTCCTTTGTGCCACACACCATGTAGCTACTGTTGTTGACCTAAGTTTGGGGCTTAGGGACTCAGTGCCCTATGGTGGAGGAAAACGCCAGCTGGTGTTAGAAGAATCTCTTTGTATAACCATTATGCTATCTACCTCCACCCTTGCTTTTTTTTTTTTCCCTCCAGGGTTATTGCTGGGCTCAGTGCCTGCACCATGAATCCACCGCTCCTGGAGGCCATTTTTCCCCCTTTTTGTTGCCCTAGTTGTTGCAGCCTCGTTGTGGTTATTATTGCCATTGTTGACGTTGCTTTGTTGTTGGATAGGACAGAGAGAAATGGAGAGAGGAGGGGAAGACAGAGTGAGAGGGGAGAGAAAGATAGACACCTGCAGACCTGCTTCACCGCCTGTGAAGCGACTCCCCTGCAGGTGAGGAGCCGGGGGCGCGAACCGGGATCCCTACGCCGGTCCCCGGGCTTTGCGCCACATGCGCTTAACCCACTGCGCCACCGCCCGACCCCCCATCCTTGCTTTTTTTTTAAAAAATGTTTTTTATTTATGTATGTATTAGTGGATAGAAACAGAGAGAAACTGAGAGGGAAGCAGGAGATAGAGAGGGGCAGAGTTACCTGCAACACTGCTCCACTACTCGTGAAGCTTTCCCCCGCAGGTGGGGTCCAACCAGGGCTTGAACGTAGGTCCTTGCACACTGTGTGCTTAACCAGGTGTGCCACCACCTGGCCCCTCTTCCTTATTTTCAGTGACTGAATAATCAACATAAATCAACTTTGATCTATAGTTCTTAATTTCTGCCATACCATACATGTGCTGTTCAACATTGTCTTTGACAGGGATTTTATTTTATTTTATTTTTCATCTTGATCTTAAAGTATTTGCTGTATCTGTTACTGTATGTGTGGAAGGGAATGACGGCAGATGAGCCTAAATTTCTGAAACACAGACACTTTCCTATGATATATCTTTGGAGTGGACATTCTAATAACTGACAGAATTTCCTCCCTTGCTTGTCTTCTCTTTTCGCTCCCTTCTTTTTCTTCTCTTCTTTGGCAACTATACAAAAGGTCTAATTTCTTCCCACCTTGTTCAACTTCTCACTTTATTCAGCTTTCCATCTATTCTCATTCTTTGCCTTCCAATTTCTTAATCAAATCTATGAATTTGCGAGGCATTTTCCTTCTATTTCATCCTGACAGGACATTATCTCTTCTATTATCTCACACTGTCTTGCCTGAGTTCATTTTTTTAAGGTCCTTGCCCCACCCCCAACAAGGTTATTGCTGAAGCTTGGTACCAACATGACTCCTCCACTCCCAAGAAACTCTTCTCTTAGGATGAATACCAAATGATCTCATTCATAGGAGGAACTTACAAAGCAAGGACAAGAAGGAGAAACTTGGACTGCTTTTGGTGTACTGTACCAAAGCAAATTACTCTAGGGAAGGAAAGTGGTAGAGAAAGAGAACCAGAGCATTATTCTGGCATATGCAGTGCCAAGCACTGAACTCAAAGTCTCCTGCTTGCAATTCAGCACTCTATCCAGTGTGATACCCACAGGGCAGCAGTAGTTGTACTTTGTCTTTTAGGGGGCTAATGGTTTCATTTCTCATCTCCCTGTGATACAAGTCTGCAAAACACTCTCACCTCCAATATAGGTCTGCCTCCACCATCATGCACAAGGATCCAAAAGCCCACCAACTCTTACCCACCAAGCCTCTCCCACTTCTCCCTCCTCAGTATTTTTAATTTCAGACTAACCCATCCTTTCGTTTCCAAACACTGAGCATATTTTCCAGAGGGATGCATATAATTGGCTTCTGGATCAATTGTATGGTTACAAGACACACTCTATTATTAAATCTTGTGCATCTACCCAAAATACAATGACACTTCATAAATATCTATCTGTTCAGTGAAGCTGATAGTATGCCTCATGTTTTCTATACCTTAGCTCATTTTCTGCCTACTTCCATCAGTTATTGAAATCTTTAAAGAGGAGCATTAATCTCTAGTTTATTGATTTCTTTTTAGTTAAAAAAAATTGCTTCATATATTTTGGAAAATCATGTCTTTAAATAGCTGTTTTTCAAAAGCTTGAAGATACTGAAGAGAGAGCATATGTTTGCAAGAAACCACCCCTGAATAAACGTTGAGGTGTCAGATCCACTACATGTAAGCAAGTGTTCCTTTGTATGTCAGGTAGAGGTAAGTTTAGAGACAAAAGAGAAAGAACGTAAGGCAATTCCAAACAGACTGGAAAAAGTTCTAATGGTGGTCAGGTCGCTCAGCGGTCAAGTAGCAGGACTTGCATATCTGTAGACACAGGTTCTGTGCCAAATTCAAACCCAGGTATCACATGGGAGTGCCCTGGCACCTGAGGTGGGTGGTAGGAAGTACCCCAGCCTACATATGCTAGAGCAATGCCCTGGCATGTCTGTCTTTCTTTCTTCCCAGTTGAAATCATCTGTACAGTTCACACAGTTATAAATCCTTTCACTCAAAAAGAACTATAAGCTTCTGGAGACTATCTTGTAAATTGGTATGTACTACACATAGTACTATTTGTCAAAACAATCAATGACTAATTACTCAATATTAACTATTTTATATGCTATATAACAGTAAATACATGTCAATATATTTGTAAAAAACCTATAAAGTGTGTGAACTGAATGAACAAAATCAAGGAATACCAGAATAAAACAAGATATATTTTAGAAAGAATAAATGTAAGGAGTGGGTGGTGGCACACGGTTGAGCACATGTTACAATGTGCAAGGACCCCCGACCTCCACCTACAGAGGGAAAGTCTTGCAAGTGGTGAAGCAGGGCTGCAGGTGTCTTTCTTTCCAGGTCCCTGTGCACAACACCCAGAAAAAGTATTTTTCTTTTTTTTTTTTTTTTTTAAAGTATTTTTCTTATTTGCCTACTTTCGTAAAGGCAGATGGAATGGGCGGAGGTGGGATTCAAAGAGGATCAAATGACAAAGCAAAAGACATGGAATATATCAATGATATACAATGTGAATAAACATAGTTTTGAATCAAACTATTAGAAGTGGAAAGGTAGAATTCCACTAATTAAACATATTCATAATAAAAACTGAAACATGATTAATTTGAAGAATCCTCCTTCACAGTTCAAAAAACTATAATATGAAAATATATATACATAATATCAACAATCACAGATGCAAATAAAAAGTAAAACTGTGCAAAATGTGAAACACTACAGTTATATAGGAGAAAGTTGTAACCACAGCTTAACCACAGCAAGATGTGAATACCTGGTAACAGCTCTATAGGAAATTTGAGATATATATTCTGAGGAACAAAAATTCTCTTTATTGCCAGGATCAACGAAACATACTACCTTTAAAAATTAAAACTATCAGGTTAAGCCCATGGACCGGCGTAAGGATCCCGGTTCGAGCCCCGGCTTCCCACCTGCAGGGGAGTCATTTCACAGGCGGTGAAGCAGGTCTGCAGGTGTCTATCTTTCTCTCCCCCTCTCTGTCTTCCCCTCCTCTCTCCATTTCTCTCCATCCTATCCAACAACTACAACATAATAATAACTACAACAATAAGACAACAAGGGCAACAAAAGAGAATAAATAAATTTTAAAAATCATTAAAAAAATTAAAACTATCTGCTAGGGACTGATAGTTAGGGAACTAGGGGCCCAGTACTCTTTGGTATAGGAGGATATCTGCTGGAGGAGCTTAAACCTGTCTTACAGAGATGTGGAATTTGTACCCCTGTGACAACATCATCCATGTAAGTCAACATTTCCTCAATAAAATGCTATTATTTTTTTCTCTTTGTATTTATTTATTTATTTATTTATTTATTTATTTATTATTGGATAGAGACAGAGAGAAACTGAGAGTGGAGAGGGAGACAGAGAAGGAAAGAGGGGCCAGGTGGTGGCGCACCTGGTTGAGTGCACATTACAATGCGCAAGGACCTAGGTTCGTTTCCCCAGCCCCCACCTGCAGGGGGAAAGCTTTGCAAGTGGTGAAGCAGGGCTGCAGGTATCTCTCTCTCTCTCTCTCTATCTATCTATCTATCTCCTCTCAATTTCTGGCTGTCTAATAAATAAAGATAATTTTTTTAAAGAATTTTAAAGAGAAGGAAAGACAGAGAGACATCTGCAGCCCTGCTTCACCACTCATGAAGCCTTCCCCCTGCAAGTAGGGAACAGGGGCATGAACCTGGGTCCTTGCTCACTGTAATGTGAGCACTTAACCAGGTGTGCCACCACCTGGCTCACTACTACTACCGCTACTGCTACTATTATATTATTACCACCACCAGAACACTACTTAACTCTGGCATATGGTGGTGCAGGGGATTGAACCTTGGACCTCAGAGCCTCAGGCATGCGAGTTTGTTTTGCATAACCATTGTAATATTCTCCCCCCAACCTAAAATGATTTTTTTTTACTCTAAATCTATTCTCCCCAGGTAGGTCACCTGCAGCCCAGGTTCAAGTCCTGGCTCCACAAGTGAGTGCCATGGGGCAGAGGTAGCTCTTTCCCATTCTGTCTCTCCTTCTCTCCATGTTTATCTATTTGAATGAAAAAGCAGCTTGGGAGCAGTGAAATAATGCATGTATAGCATCCCCAGCTAAATACACACACACACACACACACACACTGGCAGGGAGGTAATAAAGTGGTTGTGCAGAAAATTTTCATGCCCAAGGCTTTGAGGTTCCAGGTTCAATACCTGGCCCCACCATGAGCAGTGCTCTGGTTTCTCTTTCATGAAAATAAATAAATAAATAAATAAATAAATAAAGCTTCAAAAGTAAATTAGACAAAAATAAAGCTATAGAAGTTGGAGATGTGTGTGGTCCGGGAAGTGGAGCGGTGGACTCTCAAGCATGAGGTCCTGAGTTCAATCCCCAGCAGCACATGTACCAGAGTAATATCTGGTTCTTTCTCTCTCCTCCTATCTTTCTCATGAATAAATAAATAAAGTATTTTTTTAAAAAATGAATCCACAAAAAAAAAAAAAAGAAGTTGGAGATGTAGCTCAGTTGCAGAACACATGCTACTTTAAAAAAAAAATTCATTATGTATTTTCCCTTTTGTTGCCCTTGTGGTTTTATTATTATAGTTATTATTGCTGTTGATGATGTTGTCTTTGTTGGATAGGACAGACAGTAATGAAGAAGAGGGGAAGACAGAGAGGTGGAGAGAAAGAGAGACACCTGCAGACCTGCTTCACCGCATATGAAGCGACTCCCCTGCAGGTGGGGAGCCAGAGCTAAGCACATGCTTCTTTATATGTATGAGCCTCTGGGTTCAATCCCTGATAGCACATTAAAAAACATAATAATATAAATTAAAGCAGTTTCTGTTTAATACCCAAATAAAAGATTAAAAATAAATATCTATACAATAAAACCAGTAATTTATTCCCATTATAAAATAATGCAATTGGGGGCCAGGTAGTGGTACATCTAGTTGAACATATATGTTACTATGCACAAGGACCCAGGTTCAAGCCCCCAGTCCCCACCTATAGTGGGGAAGATTCACAATTAGTGGAACAATGCTGCAGGTATCTCTCCTCTCAGCCCCTACTTCCCCTTCCCTTTCGATGTCTTGTCTCTATCCAATAAATAAAATTAACTGAATAAAATATTTAAAAATATAATGTAATTTTTATTTGCAAAAATTGTGCAACACATGTGTACAATCGTTAAATAGTTAAAATTAGCACAAATGTTCGCATGAGTAAAAAGCACAGTAAATAAATTTTGTAATATTTGTAGAATATATAAAGTATGCAGTTAATGTATTTTATTCTTTATATCATGAAGAAACACTTTTTTTAAAAGAAAAGATGAAAATCTGGTTGGTCTTAAAGTCTTTACTTCAAGATAAAGACTTATATTCTATTTCAAAAAATGTATACAATAGAAGAACTTTATGACAGATGAATGTATTAATTTTCAGTTTCAGAGGGATTTAGAGGATTCTGTTGAAAGGTTTAGTGCCAGTGAAACTGAGAACTAAACTTGGAAACTGAAAATTTCTAGTTCCATTCCCATGATTATAAGCAATTTAGTAGTTATCAGCTTGATATTTAAAAAAAAAATAGACTTTGTTTTGAAATGAATACATAAGACCAGAAGTGAACAGAATATTTATCCTCACTTATCAGAAAATTTTTTTTTACAACTTGAGACTAAATTTGAAACTAAAAGAGAAACTAAAAAAAAAAAAGTCTAACTCAGACAAGCCTCAGTTCACTAGATCTATGTCACATTGATTTATAACAGTTATTTCTTAAAGAAAAAAAGCACACACAGATGCAAACAATTACTCTATTTTTGTAGGCAACAAGTGAGGTGGGTGGTAACTGAGAAATTTTTTTTAAATCCTGTCACAATATTCTGCTTTTTCTTAAGAAACCCTCCTCACACAACAAACGTTTGCCACATCAGAGAATTTCCAGGGCCCGAAGCACCACTTTGATTCCAGACCGCTGCAGGCATTAGCAGGAGGTAATTAGGGTAAAAAGTTCAGCTCCAGTTCCATGTCTAGAGTTCTGCCAGAAATAAATTTCCTCTCTATTCACTGGTTTCTACTGTACCCTCCCTAAGAATCATATTGAAAACACATTTATCTTTGTAGAGTTTGTTCCTCTTCTAATTAACGTATGGCATTTACAGTGTTTAATAATTTAAAACGGCCTCAATCGCAGCAGTTTTGTCTTTCACAGAGGAGGGGTGCATTATCATTTTTCCTATATTGCTGCTTCTTTTGACAGTGACTCATAGAATTATGTGCTGCAGCTGTTTCATCAAGCCCTCTGGTCAGCATAAGCTTGTGTTTTATTTCCTTGTTTGAGAAAAATACATGAACAAAACTGACAAACAGATGCATTCAGAATATATACTCTGAAATGATTCAAAGAAATGAAAAAAATTATCAGAAAGTGGAATTTAAAATACAATAGCAAATGTCACTTCATAGCACAGAATTGCATTATACTTCACTATCTCCACAGTGAGAAATACAAATTGCTACATTTTATTTCTAAACAGGTATATTTAAATGAATGGAAGAAACTAAATAATTCACACATTTAAACACTTATAAGATTTAAAAAAAAAAATCTAAATGGGCATTCCACATATGTGCTTGCTCTGAATTCCTACCTTTACTCCTTTCCACAGGCACATTCACCCACACCAGAAGACTTTAATTCATATTCCAGCTTCTCACAATCATATTTTTTAATACTGCTTGAATATATTGTCAATAAAATTACTTCAGTGCCAAGAAAAACCACTTCTTATAACAAAATTATTAACAATGGATAAAATCAGTTAATATGGAGCTGTAATGCATTTTAAAGACTTTTAAAAACTACAACCAAAAGGTTTTTGCCTCTAGGATATTATATTGGTTGTGACTAACCTACCTGACAGAGGCCAGAAACTTTAATATTAAAGCAATAATAAAATGTTTATGAACATAAAAATATGCTAAGTGCTCTATAATTTATTCAGCAAAATATAAGTTTAAAAGGAATTTTTTTTCTGAATCTTTACAGATTTTCTTCAAGTGCTGGTCCTCTGTACCCGAAGATAGGACTAACAGCTTTACAAACAGGTTGGTTTTTGGTTTTTTGTTTGTTTGTTGTTTGATTTTGTTTTTAATTCTGGGGTCTTCTGCATCATTCTGCAAAACCCAAGATTTTATAATCCTAAGAAGCAACCAACAAACTTTTCCTATTATTTTCACTTATCTTGACTTTATCAAGAATTGCCTATGTCATGGCCCAGGAAGTGAAGCAGTGAATGATGTGTTGAACTCAAAACCAAGGGCCCAAAGTTTAATCCCTGATATCCAGCATGTACCAAAATAATGCTCCATTTTCTGTCACACTGTTTAATTAAAATATTTCCTATGCCATATTCTTCCACTCTGATCTGGAGGGCAACAAGGATTTCTAATATCATTCAAGAAAGTTTTCCAACTAAACTTGTCCAATATCATATTCTGTAAAAGACAACTTCATTTACATTTCTAAAACAAAGGAATGCTATTTCTTTATTTAGAAATGTAAACAAAGAAATGAAGGTGGGCTGGGGGGGTGGTCTCAGCAATAAAGCACCTGAGAACAAATGCAAGGCGAGTAGAAGTCCATGATTAATGGGACAGTACTTTGCACTTGCACAAGCCCCTCTCTCTCACGCACACATTCACTCTCTCATTAAAAAATTGACAAACCACCTGGGATGGAATTAGAGAATACTATGAAAGGAAAGGTCTCACCCGAGTAATGAAGCTGAAGGGTTGTCATTCCACACCTGAAGTCTCTGGACACAGTCTGAGCTAAAGCATATTGAGGTGGCAATCGCTGCGTTGATTAGGTTGCGATCAGCAGATGCAGTATTATTTGATATGGATTGGGAGAGGCATGCGGGAAAGTGGGCCCTATCCTAGTATTCTCTAATTCCATCCCAGGTGGTTCACTTTCTAACAAAGTCCCAAAATCTAGACATAGACCAGGTTCTGTGAGAGAGTGCATATGTTCACACGTATCCATAAACTACTGCAAAATATATACCTGAAAGCAGAAGTACACTTGAGTTTGCACTGGGGCCAACACTTCCTCTCCACTATTCCAACCTTTCGGTCCATGATTGCTCAACAATTTGTTTGGCTTTGTATGTTAACTCTCTCTTCAGCCACCAGGTTCCAGATGCCACCAGGATGCCGGCCAGGCTTCCCTGGACTGAAGACCCCACCAATGTGTCCTGGAGCTCTGCTTCCCCAGAGACCCACCCTACTAGGGAAAGAGAGAGGCAGACTGAGAATATGGACCGACCAGTCAATGCCCATGTTCAGCCGGGAAGCAATTACAGAAGCCAGACCTTCCACCTTCTGCAACCCACATTGACCCTGGGTCCATGCTCCCAGAGAGATAGAGAATGGGAAAGCTATCAGGGGAGGGGATGGGATATGGAGATTGGGTGGTGAGAATTGTGTGGAGTTGTACCCCTCCTATCCTATGGTTTTGTTAATTTGTCCTTTCTTAAATAAAAAATAAATTTTAAAAAACCTGACAAACAAAATAACCTATTAAAAGTGTCTACGTGCCCAGATAAATAACTTAGCTGACACAGCACAGAACTTGTATGCCTGGGGCTCCCAGTTTGACTGCTGACTCCAGGTGCCCTGGAGTGATGCTATAATTTCTCTGTGTGCCACTCTCATCTGAGAATCTAATTCAAAATGAAAGTAAATTTCTTGAAAAATGTAAGTGATCAATAACTGGAATGCTAGAAAGAGAATGTAAGCAACAACTGGATGTTTAAATGCCTACAAATAAATAAAAAGCAAACTCAGTATTGCAAAGCCAAATTTTTAATCACTTGGTTAGGGAAAACTATGGTTTATAAGACCACTGTTGTTGAGTATATTTCTTTATCACCCCATAATTACTGCCTGTATATCACACCAACCACCATCCCGCACTGAGTCCCCCTACACCTTCTCAACCCCATTGTGCCTCTCCTATTTAGTCTCTGACAGTGCTGTAGTAAAACACAGCCAGTCTAAGCTTCACCCTGATTAATTTTTAAAGACAGTTTGTAGAACCCATGTATCATCAATACAGGAAATGATACAAATTTACCACATTGTTCTAACTGCATGGTACTCTCACATACTGGCATTAAATAAATGTTCATTGAATAAAGCCTTGTATTTACATAACAGAATATCAAATGTAAGTAATAATATCATTAAATGAAATAATCTATTATCACCATGTAATACCGAAACTCAAAAGAATTTTTTTTCATTTAGAAAAGATTTCCCCCTTAAAGTAACAGACATATTTGCTTCTTTATCTTCAAAATATTGGGTTGTATTTTTTCCCTCTCTCATACTTAGGTCCACAATAAATCTTCATTTGATTTTTGCATAATAAGAGATAGAGAACAAGTTTTCCATATGAATAATGAAATGGCCCAGGGCTACACATTATTTCTCTTTGTAGTATAATACCATTATTATTAAAAATATGTGAATCTGTTTGTGGACTCAATATATATGTTCCACTTGTCAAATTGTCTCTTTTAATGCCAATGAATGCATATTTACATTTGCTTCTAATAAAGTAACCCCATCAACTTTGTTCCCATAAACTGTCTTGGCCTAAGATTATAGGTGATTTAATATTTCAGAAAAACTTATTATTAGAAATGCATTAACAGTTTAAGCCCAGTATCAAAATTAAATCAGTTCACTAATTTGAAACTTTAAGTGCTTAGACTGAAAGGAATATATACTTAGAATTGAAGTCTATGCATTAAGAAGCTGAAACATCCTATTTTCCCCTCTCATATTGATTAAATGGTATTTATTTATTTATTTATTTATTTGTTTATTTATTGCCTCCAGGGTTATCATTGCGGCTTGGAGCCTGCACTATGAATCCACTGATCCTAGAGGCTATTTTTTTCCTTTTGTTGCCCTCATTGTTTATCATTGTTGTTGTTATTACTATTATTGTTGACATTGATGATGGATAGGACAGAGAGAAATCAAGAGAGGTATGGAAGACAGAGAGGTATGGAAGACAGAGCTTCACTGCTCGGAGCTCCGACCGGGATCCTTGCACTGGTCCTTGCACTTCATGCCATGTGTGCTTAACCTGCTTGCTACCACCCTACCACCAAATAGTAATTTATAAGACTGTACGTTCTGACGTAAAGATCCGAGTTCGAGCCCACAGCTCCCCACCTGCAGGGGAGTCATCTCACTGGCAGTGAAGCAGGTCTGCAGGTATCTGTCTTTCTCTCCCCCTCTCTGTCTCCCCCTTCCCTCAATTTCTCTCTGTTCTATCCAATAACAGCAATGACAACAGTAATAATAATGACAACAACACGGGCAACAAAATGGTAAAAATGGCCTCCAGGAGGAGGGGATTCATAGTGCAGGCACCCAGCTGCAACAATAACCCTTGAGGCAAAAAAAAAAAAAAGACTTTATTAACACCATTCCCACCACCAAAGGTCTGTGTTCTTACCCCACAACACAACAGTGGAACTGAAAATCTACCCCCCTTAGTTTTTTTACATTGGAACTCCCACTTCCCCAGAGCCCTATCCCACTAGGGAAAGATAAAAACAGGCTGAGGGTATGGATGGACCTGTCAACACCCATGTCTAGCAGAGAAGTAGAGAAGCAATTACAGAAGTCAGACTTTCTACCTTCTGCACCCCATAATGACCCTGGGTCCATACTCCGAGAGGGATAAATAGGAAAGCTTCCAATGGAGGGGACGGGATACAGAACTCAGGTGGTGAAAACTCTATGGAATTATACCCCTTTTATTCCACAATCTTGTCAATCATTATTCAATCACTAATAAAAAGAAAAAAGAAGGGGAAAAAAACTGTCTTGGTGGGAGTCGGGCAGCAGTGCATCGGGTTAAGCACATGTGGCACAAAGTACAAGGACCGGCGTTAAGGATCCCAGTTCGAGCCTCAGGCTCCCCACCTGCAGGGGAGTCACTTTACAAGCAATGAAGCAGGTCTGCAGGTGTCTATCTTTCTCTCCCCCCCTCTGTCTTCCCATCCTCTCTTCATTTCTCTCTGTCCTATCCAACAAAGATGACATCAGTAATAACTATAACAATACAACAAGGGCAACAAAAGGGAAAATAAATAAATAAATAAATATTTTTTAAAAACTGTCTTGGTTACTATTAAACCTCTATGTTGATAGTCATTCCACCAGATTCCATTCTGTTGAGTTAAACAGAATATAAAAGACACTGACCATAAAAGTCTAATCTAGAAGGATCACACTGACAGGACTCCAAATCAGTAACTAAAAACATGTAGCACATCAGTTTCTAATGGAAAGAATGGGTACACAGAACTCTGGTGGTATGAACAGTGTGGAATTAGACCCCGGTTATCTTATAATATCATAAATCAATATTAAACCACTAATAAAACAAAAATTTTAAATATAAATAAACATGTAGCACAAACAGCAAAGAGACATGGGGAGGTGCTATAGAGCATATCAAAACAACTAACACGTGCCCCAGATGGTGAAACAGTGGATAAATCTTTAGATGTGTAAACATGAGGTCCTGAGTTTAGTCCCTGGCATCAAAGTCACCTCCTTCCTATACTCTTTATTTAAAATTCACTCTCCTTCCCCACCTGAAGATGGGAAGCCTCATGAACACTGAAGCAAGTGCTACAGGTGTATCTCTCTCCCTTTCTAGCTTTCTGTCCACTCTCAACTTCTCTCTGTCCTATAAATTAAAATATGAAAAGAGAAAGAAAGAAAGAAAGAAAGAAAGAAAGAAAGAGAGAGAGGGAGGGAGGGAGGGAAGAGAAGGAAGGAAGGAAGGGAGGGAGGGAGGGAGGGAGGGAGGGAGGGAGGGAGGGAGGAAGGAAGGAAGGAAGGAAGGAAGGAAGGAAGGAAGGAAGGAAGGAAGGAAGGAAGATGGTTTGTGGGAGCAGTTGGATTCATTAGGCAGGCACTAATCCCAGATTCAAGAGATATCCCCACAGCTCAGTGCTAAGGTCTTGGAGACTGGTTCTCTCTCCCTCTCCCTCACTCCCTCTTTATCTTAACACACATACACAAACACAAACACACACACACACACACACACACACACACACACGCAAATGTGCACACACCCTTGTTGCCTTGGGGTCATGAATAGCACAAGAGTTACACAAGAGTTACAACAGAATTCCCAGAAACTGTAAAGCACAGTCAAAACATAGAAGGTACCCACAAACAAAACTATTAAAATAAAGTTTCTTTGATATTGACAAAATAACTTACCTAGACAGTGTACCTGCTTTGCCATCAGAAATACCCAGGTTTAAGCCTACCCTTCATCACACTGGAGGAAACTTTGGTGCTGTAGTTCTGTTTTGGTCCCTCTCTCTCTCTCTCTCTCTCTCTCTCCCTCTCTCTCTCTCCCTCTCTCTCTCTCTCTCTCCCTCCCTCCCTCCCTCTCCCCCCTCCCTCTCTCTCTCCCTCTCCCTCCCCCTATATCTGTCTCTTTCATCTGAAAAATAAATAAACACAGAATAGTGAAGCCCTAGTGACAACAAAAAACAAAGACAACTTTCTTTGAGATTGCTACCTAAGTGGTAAGTTTAAATGATACTCACACTGAGACTAGGAATGTAGTGCAGTGGTTGAGCATATGATATATATCTATATCTATATATATAGCACTGGGTTTGATCCTTGGCGAATCCCTCGCTTTTCCAAAAATAAATAAATATAAATACTTACCATACACACTACAACTTACCCAGTAGCTAGGAATGATTCATTACATTTCACTCATGTTTATAGTAATGTACTCTCAATTTTACAACATAATCTTTGATTAAAACATACTTAAATCTTAGAGTTGACAAAGGTTAGCTAATGGAAAGGGGAGATGGCATAATGGTTACACACAGGACTTTCATGCCTAAGGCTCTGAGGTCCCAGGTTTAATAGACCTCCCACCCCCACCCCATTCTCCCACCCCGCTAAAGGGAGGCTAGGAGTGCGCACGCAGGCACACAAGTCAGAGCTGACCAGTGCTTTGGTGAAAGAAGGAAGGGGGCGGGTGCAGGGAGAAAGCGTTTGTTAATCCTTTCCAAAATCCCAATAAGTTCAAGAAATCCATCAAGTGACACAACTACTGAAATTCAGGTGCCAAGGACCAAACGGAATACCCGGTATGCATGTCCAACACTCTACTATTAGAGCCATTTCTCTGTAGAGAATCACTTGATTTCCATCATCAACTTGATCTTTACAAAATCCACTGCTCTGGGAAGCCATTTTTCTTTTAAGGCTTAGTCACTGTGCACACACTTTCTTCCACTAGAAGTAAAGCGTGCCTGTGTGGAATTCCACAAAATCAGAATCTATGCAGATGCTCTTTCCTTTTTGGTTTTCCTTTAATTTGCAAATCTTGTAATCTAAGCCTGAAGTTGACTGAACCAACATTTAAACCAGTATAGCTATATCAGCCAAAAACTCAATCTGTTTTCTATTTATATGTCAAGACTGCATCCTTTTGGTGGCTGGGGAAAAAAAAAAAAAAAAAAAACTGTTGTTTTGAAAAGATTACACAGAGAAATTCCAAGACTTTTGGTAGCTTTGTGAACTTGTTCTAGATGGGAAGCTTTACATTTTAAAAAAATTAAAAAGCCTTTAAAGAAAAAATAATTTGAATTCAAAGTTCTTGTCTTTTAACTATATATACCAAAAAAGAATCATCTTAAATAAATGGAAGCAAGGAATCTCCCCACACTTCCCCACACACACAAAAAAGTTTCACTACTATTGAAGGAAACTCACTACACAGAAATGTGCTTCTACTGAAGACTGGGAGGGACTAGATGCATTACAAAGGGGCATGAGAAAACTATTGTGGGTGATGGATATGCTCATTATCTTGATTGGAGTGATGGTTTCATGGTATATACACTATGTCAAAATTTATCATACTGTACACTTCAACTATATATGCAGCTTATCATGTTTCAATTATACCTCAATAAAGATATAAATAGATAAATATAACATGAGCTTCTTTGGGGAATATAAACAAATTAACATTTTCCAATGAAAGCATATTCATCAGATATATTACTACATAAATACTGGGTTAGGATAAGTGGTCTGACAAACCTGCAACACAAGCACTGGTTAATTTGAGCACAGCCACATTTTTCCAAAAGTCAAATAGGCAAAGCTTTCAAAAATATTGCATATAATGTTGCTGTATGTGAATAAAAACAAATTCCTTACAGAATGTTTTCTGCCTACTCTTCTGACTTTCCTGACACAAACATGATGAGGTCCACTTAATGTGAATGTTACAATGTACTAAATATTTGAAAACAGTATCTTAACTTAATCCTCACAAAAACTAAAAATGTGGTTGTACAAAAGTAAAACCTGAGGGGGCCAGGCAAAAATATGAAGTGTAAAGACCCATGCAAGGATCCCTATTCAAGCCTCTGGCTCCCCTCCTGCAGAGGGGTCACTTCACAAGCAGTGAAGGAAGTCTGGAGGTTTCTATCTTTCTCTCTCCCTTTCTATTTTCCCCTTTTCTCACAATTTCTCTCTGTCCTATCCAAAAAATATAAATAAAAATAATGATCACAGGAGCACTGGATTTGTAGTGCAGGCACCAAGCACCAGCAATAAGCCTAGAGACAAAAAAAAAACCTTTTATGTATGAGGCTCCAAAGTCACAGGTTCATTCCCCAGCACCACTATAAACGAGAGCTGAGCAGTGCTCTGCCAAAAATAAATAAAATACCAAAAAAAAAAAAAAAATTATATGTGAGGCTCCGAAGTCGCAGGTTCAATCCCTAGCACCACCATAAACGAGAGCTGAGCAGTGCTCTGCCAAAAATAAATAAGTAAATAAATAAATAAGGACATTGGGACTGAGAATCATTTACAAGTTTAGTCTACAGAGCTATTAATTTATATCAAGATTATTTTGGTGACTCTTTGTTCTCACCTTCAGTCTCTATTTCTGTCCAAAAATTCAGGAGGCTTGATAAATAATAGGAGTACCAACTTTTTAGGCTAACTGAAAATAGGAAATTAAAATTGGATCCATTAAACACAACTATCACTACAGATACTTTCTGTTAGAGTAATACTACAATACTTGTCACTAAATTCTATGCCAAATACCATTAAGACTGGCGCTTTCATTATTTATATGCTGACATGGGAAGGGTTCTACTACCACTGAGCTACTTTTTCAGCCATGACATCACCTGTGTTTTGTTTTATTGTTTTATTTTATTTGTCATCACCAGGACTCCACTGGTCTAGTCTAAGAGAGAGAGAAGCGAGAGAGAAGAAGCCACAACCCAGCTGTCTTCTATGGTGCTCTCATGTGGTGCCAGAGCTAGATTAAATTTCTCTCATGGTTTTGTTATCTCATGGTCCCTCATACTTAATACTTAAAATATTTTTAGTTCCTGAGACATGCTCATTTATCTATAGAGCATTGCCTACATCTGCTTTTAAACCTTTGTTCATAAAATTTAACATCCAGAAACAGTCAGGAACAGTTTAGATTGCCAGCCTTTTTTCTCAATATGCCACACCTTAGTTCTTGGCATGTGTCTCAATTTTGGGTTGAATGCTAGATGTTTTGTATAATATTGTTTAACAACTCTGAGAATCTGTTTTGCTCTACAAAGTACAATGAATAAGTGTTTCTGTGAAGTTTTACTCTTTTCCCCATTTTATTGGATAGGACAGAGGGAAATTGTGAGAGGAGGGGGCAGTAGAGAGGGAGACAGAGAGACACCTGCAGACCTGTTTCACCACTTGTGAAGCGATCCCTCCCACCCTAAAAGGTGGAGATCCCAGGGGCTCAAACCCAGATCCTTGCACTAGTCCTTGTACTTCATGCTATGTGCACTTAGCCAGGTGCACCACCACCCAGCCCCCAATTGTACTCTTCTTTATTTTTTTAACTCACATCAATGCTCAGCTCTGGCTTATAGTGAGTCAGATGAACCTAGGATCTTTGATGCCTCAGGCATGAGAGTCTTTTTTGCGTAATCATTATGCTACCTCCCCAGTATTTCCTTACTTCTTGTTTTAAAATCTAGTTTCTGGAAGTTGACTGTAGTCTATGTAGTTTAACCACAGGGCTCTAATGATTCAAGAGAAATTTCTTACATGGGAGGCATCTGAACTTCACTAACTTAAAAGACAATAAATATCTTGAGATCATTAAGGAAACTCAAAGCTAAAATAATATCATAGATTATACTAAGATCATAGATTAATCAATTCACTAGCCCTACCCGCCTACTAGAGACTTTTAATTGCATTTTCTGTGCAGGTGATTGTACCAATAACTGAACAAAATTCTGAACTGGAATTAGACTGCAAAAGATCACTATAAGCCTGATACTGAAATCATTATAAATTTTTGAGAATATTACTTTCATTTGTCATATGGAGAAAGTAAACACCTGACTTAGAGAAATAGTAATCATGCAAATTAACAATTGATCATTGTAGTTCACAGTTCTCTTGATGTCACAAACTCAATCAACATGAAATAGAGTATTCTGCTTAGAATCTAAAGTGCTACTGTAAGTTCAGTTCCTATGTTTTTCTAAACTACAAAATAAGAAAAAAACTGATATCTAATTCGCATTATTGTGAAAAAGAACAAAAGGGAAAACCCATACAAGGTCTTTGAAGAGTGTCAAATACATCCTACAATATCAACAAGTATTATTGACGCTGTTTATTATTATTACCTAACAGTAATTTCTTTCTTTTTTTTTGTTTAATTTTTTAAATATTTATTCCCTTTTGTTGCCCCTGTTTTATTTTTGTAGTTATTGATGTCGTTGTGGTTGGATAGGACAGAAAGAAATGGAGAGAAGAGGGAAAGACAGAGAGGCGGAAAGAAAGACAGACACCTGGAGACCTGCTTCACCGCCTGTGAAGCGACTCCCCTACAGACGGGGAGCCGGGGACACAAACAGGGATCCTTATGCCGGTCCTTGCGCTTTGCACCACGTGCGCTCAACCCGCTGCACTACCTCCCAACTCCCCCTAACAGTAATTTCTAATCTGCTGTAGAGGGTCATCATAAAAACAGGTAGGTTAAAAACAAAAACAAGGGAGTCAGGCGGTAGCACAGCAGGTTAAGTGCATGTGTAGCAAAGCGCAAGGACCGGTGTAAGGATCCCGGTTCAAGCGCCCCCCTCCCCACCCTCCAGGGGGGAGTCGCTTCACAGGCAGTGAAAGCAGGTCTGCAGGTGTCTATCTTTCTCTCCCTCTGTCTTCCCCTCCTCTCTCCATTTCTCTCTGTCCTATTCAACAATGACGACATCAATAACAACAATAATAACTACAACAATAAAAACAAGAGCAACAAAAAGGAAATAAATATTTTTCAAAAAACTGATTTTAAAAATAAACAAAAGATAAAACCTTGGGGTGAGGGTAAATAGCATAATGGTTATGCAAAGAGACTCTCACACGTGAGGCTCCAAAGTCCCAGGTTCAATCCCCCTCACCACCATAAGCCAGAGCTGAGCAGTGGTCTGGTAAAAATAAAATAAAACCTAAACTTCTTATTGATAATCTTTACTTCAAGATTAAATTCTGATCTGCTGTGGGCTTTCTTTTGCCACCTATTACTCTGCATTTGAGAAAACAGTGAGTTGAGAAATAACAAGGTCTTCATCACAGAATACCCTAAATCTTTCCTTCCTTCCCTACTCTCCCCCCCACACACACACACCCCAAGAACATAGTCCTGTGGAAACAGACTATTTTGGGTAATTTATTATTATTATTTTTGTCATCACCAGAGTTTCACCAATCCAGACTGTCTTTTTGAGACAGAGAGGGAGATGGAGATAGAGAGAAATACATAGCACCAAAGCTTCCAATGCAGTGGAAGCCAGGCTTAAGACTGAGCCACACACATGGCAAAGCAGTACACTACGCAAGTAAGCTGTATTTCTAGCGCTGGCAACAAAGACTTTAAGACATCTGAGTTTCTCCTCTAGAAAAACAATATAAAAAAATATAACCTTGGGGAAGCAATTACAGAAGCCAGACCTTCCACCTTCTACAACTCACAATGACCCTGGGTCCATGCTCCCAGAGGGATAGAGAGTGGGAAAACTATCAGGGGAGGGGGTGGGATATGGAGATTGGGTGGTGGGAATTGTGTGGAGTTGTACCCCTCCTACCCCATGGTTTTGTTAATTTATCCTTTCTTAAATAAAAAAATAAAAGAAAAAATATATAATATATAACCTTTTAAAGATTAAAAATAAAGAATTTTTAAATATTCCTTACCCAGAAGATCCAGTGCTCTTACAAATACCAAGAAGAGGTCTTTTTTCTGCAAAGTTGTCACACTTTTGAGCACCTGATAAGGAAAGTAAAATAAATATGTAAAACAAAATTTTCATAAGCATTCTTATTCATCTAGCATTATTTTGCAAGCTATCAAAATACGTATAGTTGGAGACAAAGTAAAGCGTGACTGAAGTAAGTTATGCACCTGGAGGCAGAAACAGAAAGAATATAAATTTACCTCTAACAATTTTAAATTGAAACACTATACTTATTTGCTGCTTTTATTTACTTTGAGAAAGAGAGAAACATGGTACCAAAGTGTCACACGTGTAAGAGCTACAGCCACCTTAGGCTGTGCCAGCCAAGCCCCAATCACTACTTATGAAATTTTCTGTAGCAATAATGATTCTATGTTTTTATTTTTCAAGTTTCTTTATCTTTTAGTAATAATAAAATACCAACCAATAAAAACCAATTTGACCAATTTATCCAAATGGCACCAAAGTCAATCTTACATATATCCTCCCTGAGAATTCCACTTCCAACTCCACCATCTAACTGCCTAAGAATAATATACTCTTGATATCAACACTAAATTAATGCAGGTCAGGACAGGAAAACTATAAAAAAATACTTTTTTAAAAAAATATGGTAAACTAAGTAACAATATATTAGGAAAAGAAACTAAAGGTTGGGGGCCAGGCGGTAGCGCAGAGAGTTAAACACACATGGCGTAAAACACAAGGACCAATGTAAGGATCCCGTTTCTAGCCCCCGGCTCCCCACCTGCAGGGGAGTCGCTTCACAGGCGGTGAAGCAGGTCTACAGGTGTCTATCCTTCTCTTCCCCTCTCTATCTTCTCCTCTCTCCATTTCTCTCTGTCCTATCCAACAATAACAGGAGCAATATCAACAATAACAACGAATAAAGGCAACCAAAGGGGAAAAAAATTGCCTCTAGGAGCAGTGGATTCTTAGTGCAGGCACTAAGCCCCAGCAATAACCCTGGTGGCAAAAAGGAAGGAAGGAAGGAAGGAAGGAAGGAAGGAAGGAAGGAAGGAAGGGAGGGAGGGAGGGAGGGAAAGAAAAAAAGGAAGAAAGGAAGAAAGGAAGGTAGGTTGGTTTCATAACCAATTACCCAAGTGACAGTGACAATAGAAAAATAAAATAGTAAAAATAATACTAGTAATAATAAACAATACTAATCATTTCATATTAAAGATTCTGTTAAAAAAATAAAAAATAAAAGATTCTGTTAGTGTAGTTTATCACATTAATATTTCAGCAGATAAAAGTACTCAGCTAAATATCATGCCCACTTTTAATAACAAAAGTAAATTTTCTTGTAATAACTATCCATAAAATATCTATAATTGATAGCATAAATAATATCTCACAACATTCCTATCAAAATCAGTAACAACACAAGATTGCTCAACATAACTGCTTCTAGTCAATCCTATGCAGGAAGTCCTAATATAGGAAATAACAAGTGACTTCAACTATTACTGGATAAAAAACTATACCTGGAAAATTCGTAAAGACGAAGCCAGAGAGAAAGTTCACTTTCCAGAGGGTGTATGAGACCCAGGTTGGAATCCCCAGTCCACTATACAGGAGTAATATGGTACTGCAGTGTCTCTCCTACGCCCTCATACTTGTTCCCTCTCACTCCTCCTACCCTCACTTCTCCCTTTCCCCAAAGACCACCCCCTCCCCCCCCCCCACCACCACCCATATCTGGAAAAGTCAACCTGGAGTGGCGAGAACAACAAAAACAAACAAAACAAAAACTTCGTTAAAAAGGTGAACTTTATATTGTGTAATTTTAACCAAAATTTAAAATTCTGAGAGAGACAGCAAGCAATAAAATATATTTGTACCCACATGCACACACACAGGTGTTTATAGACTGGCAGATCAATAGACATAGAAGTACTTGTTATAATAAGTACAAAATAGTAACGAAAAGCTAGACACCAATTTTACGATAGCAATATACCTTTTATCAATTCAGGAGAGAAATAAGATATTTGAGAGAAGTATCCAGGGAATGTCAACAATTTTATTCTTTTTTTAATTATCATTATTTATTTATTTGATGGAGACAACCAGAAATTGACAGAGAAGGGGGAGGTAGAGAGGGAGAGAAACAGAGACACCTGCAGCCCTGCTTCACCACTTGGCTTGAGCCCGAGTCCTTGTGCAATGTAATATGTATGCTTACTCAGGAGCACCTCAACACTCTTTTATCAAGGTTTCAATTCTTTAGGATAACATAAGAAATCATAGCATTGGATTTCCAGAGGCGGAGCTACAAGCAGCAGATCGCTTTCTCTCCTCTCCTCTCCTCTCCCCTCCCCTCCCCTCCCCTCCCCTCCCCTCCCCTCCCCTCCCCTCCCCTCCTCTCCTCTCCTCTCCTCGATCAACTAGGAATACCAAAGAAGACCACCCAGACCGAAACAAGACAGGACTAGAATGACCACAGGAACCCAGTAAATCACCTGTGAGTACAAACATGCGTGGCTAGTGACAGAGAGGAGAGAGGGGCCTAAGGAGAGATTAAGTGACTGCTAACAGTTCAACAGTTTATCAGTGGAGACAACACCTCCAGTCTGCTCCACAACAAGGGGACAGCTGAAGGGAGGAAAGGACTCCCCAGAGACTCACCAAGTGCAACTCTGTGTCTCCATTGCTACTACCCTCAGAATCTGGAGCAGCAACAGGGAGGGACACCAGGGGACAGAGATCTAACCGGGAAACTCAGGAGAAGACCTATACCTCTGTGGCATAGCTGAGGGGCTGTGAAAGTCTCTTTGCATAACCACTGGATTATCTCTGCCACACCCTGCTTTATCTCTTGGTCAGGAGTCAGTGATTAAGCTAAGACACCTATTGATAGTTTAAAAGCCCTCAGGCTCCCATAGCCTACAGGGAAGAAAAGAAAAGAGGCTTTTACACCACTGAGCTCCAACTCAGGGATTGAAATAACTGTTAACTTCCACCACAGTAAACCCTTTAATTAAATTACTTAGACATAAGTCAATCCAGGCAATAGTGATCAACAATATGAAAAGTACTGATAAAGGAAACTCATAACATAATATATAAAATGGTTAAAACAAAAAGAAAAAATATTGGAGACTCGAACCAGGACAAGAGTCCAGCTAAAAGTCCTCCAGAGGGTGAAGCACAAAACAACGAGTTCAACATCCAAACATTAGCTAAGTAAATAATCACAGGAGTGAGTAAAGAATTTGAAAAAATTGTAATCAGAAATGCAGGAACAACAAATGAGAATATGGAAGAAAATTCTAATTATCTCATGGTTATTAGAGACCTGAAAGCTGAAATCGCTGAGCTAAGAATGCAACTAGCTGAACAAGCTAAAACAGTATCAGAGCAGGGCAACAAAATAGATGAACTCCAGAAAGCAGTAGAGGGCAGAGAGAATAGAATCTATGAGGCTTAAGACAGAATTAACAAGATTGAGGATGAATTAGAGACAACTGAAAAAGAAGTAAGAGATCTCAAAAAGAGATTAAGAGATGCTGAAAACAACAACAGAGTCCTATGGGATGACTTCAAAAGAAACAATATACGCATTATTGGCTTACCAGAGGAAGAAAGAGAAGGAGAGGAAGAAAGCATTCTCCAGGCCATAATAGCTGAAAATTTCTCTAGTCTAGACAACACCAAAGACATAAAGATTCAAGAAGCCCAGAGGGTCCCAAACAGAATTGACCCAGACCTAAAGACACCAAGACATGTCATACTTAGAATGGAAAGGAATAAGGATAAAGAAAGGATTCTCAAGGCTGCAAGAGAAAAACAAAGAGTCACCTACAAAGGAAAACCCATAAGATTAGCAGCAGTCTTTTCCACACAAACACTACAGGCCAGAAGAGAATGGTAAGATATCTATCGAGTGCTCAATGAGAAAGGCTTTCAGCCAAGAATACTATATCCTGCTAGACTGTCATTCAGACTAGATGGAAGCATCAAAACCTTCTCAGACAAGCAACAGTTGAAGGAAGCAACCATCACCAAGCCTGCCTTGAAAGAAGTTCTGAAAGGTCTCCTATAAACAACCAGACCACCACAAATAGGACATATATCAAAACACTCTAAAACTCTATAAGAATGGTGTTAAAATATCTTCAATCTTTGATATCAATAAATGTCAATGGCCTGAATTCACCTATTAAAAGACACAGAGTAGGAAGATGGATCAGAAAACACAACCCAACAATATGTTGTCTACAGGAAACCCACCTAACTCAACAAGACAAACACAGACTTCAAGTGAAAGGATGGAAAACTATCATACAAGCCAATGGCCCACAAAAAAGGGCAGGAACAGCTATTCTCATATCTGACATGATAGACTTTAAAATAGATAAGATTAAAAAAGATAGGAATGGACACTACTCAATGCTCAGAGGATCAATCAAGAGGACTTAACAATTATTAACATCTATGCACCCAATGAGACGCCATCTAAATACATCAAACTTCTACTGAAAGAGCTACAGCAATATATTAACAGTAACACAATCATAGTAGGGGACTTCAACACCCCACTCTCTCAACTTGACAGATCATCCAGGAAGAAAATCAGTAAAGACATAAGGGAGCTAAATGAAGAGATGGATAAACTAGAACTATTGGACATTTTCAGAGTCATTCATTCCAAGAAATTGGAATACACATTTTACTCTAATCCACATAGATCATTCTCAAGGATAGACCATATGTTAGGCCACAAAGACAGCATCAGCCTATTCAAGAGCACTGAAATCATCCCAAGCATCTTCTCAGACCACAGTGGAATTAAACTAACACGTAACAATCAACAAAAGATTAGTAACAGTGGCAAAATGTGGAAGCTCAACAGTACACTTCTTAACAACTTCTGGGTCAAAGAGGAAATCAACGAAGAAATCAAAATGTTTTGAGAGTTCAATGAAAATGAAGACACAAGCTATCAAAATATTTGGGACACAGCTAAAGCAGTCCTAAGAGGGAAGTTCATAGCTATACAAGCACACATTAGGAAACAAGAAAAGGCACAAATAAACAGCCTGATTGCACATCTTAAAGACCTAGAAGAAGAACAACAAAGGAATCCTAAAGCAACCAGAAGGACAGAAATCACTAAAGTTAGGGCAGAAATAAATAACATTGAGAATAGGAAAACCATACAAAAGATCAATGAAAGTAAATGTTGGTTCTTCGAAAGAGTAAACAAAATCGACAAGCCTTTAGCCAGACTCACAAAACAAAAAAGGGAGAAGACCCAAATAAATCAGATAGTAAATGAAAGAGGAGAAATCACAACAGACACTGCAGAAATTAAACATATCATGTGAGGCTTCTATGAACAACTATATGCCACCAAGCTAGAGAACCTGGAAGAAATGGATGATTTCCTAGATACCTACCAACTTCCAAAACTAAGTAAAGAGGAAGTGGATAACATGAACAGGCCCATCACAGCTAATGAAATTGAAACAGTTATCAAAACTCTTCCCAAAAATAAAAGTCCTGGACCAGATGGTTTTACAAATGAATTCTACAAAACTTTCAAAGAAGAACTAATACCTCTACTTTTAAAAGTCTACCAGAAGACTGAAGACACTGGAATACTCCCTGCCAGCTTCTATGAAGCCAACATCACCCTGATACCAAAAGCAGACAGGGACACAACCAAAAAAGAAAACTACAGACCAATATCTCTGATGAACATAGATGCGAAAATATTGAACAAAATTCTAGCCAACCGGATACAGCAGTATATCAAAAAGATTGTTCATCATGACCAAGTGGGGTTTATCCCAGGCATGCAAGGTTGGTTTAATATACGTAAATCAATCAATGTGATCCACCACATCAACAAAAGCAAGACCAAAAACCACATGGTCATATCAATAGATGCAGAGAAAGCCTTTGACAAAATACAACATCCCTTTATGATCAAAACACTACAAAAAATGGGAATAGATGGAAAATTCCTCAAGATAGTGGAGTCTATATATAGCAAACCTACAGCCAACATCATACTCAATGGTGAAAAACTGGAAGCATTTCCCCTCAGATCAGGTACTAGACAGGGCTGCCCACTATCACCATGACTACTCAACATAGTGTTGGAAGTTCTTGCCATAGCAATCAGGCAGGAGCAAGGAATTAAAGGCATACAGACTGGAAGAGAAGAAGTCAAACTCTCCTTATTTGCAGATGACATGATAGTATACATGGAAAAACCTAAGGAATCCAGCAAGAAGCTTTTGGAAATCATCAGGCAATACAGTAAGGTGTCAGGCTATAAAATTAACATTCAAAAGTCAGTGGCATTCCTCTATGCAAACACTAAGTTAGAAGAAATTGAAATCCAGAAATCAGTTCCTTTTTCTATAGCAACAAAAACAATAAAATATCTAGGAGTAAACCTAACCAAAGAAGTGAAAGACTTGTATACTGAAAATTATGAGTCACTACTCAAAGAAATTGAAAAAGACACAAAGAAGTGGAAAGATATTCCATGTTCATGGGTTGGAAGAATTAACATCATCAAAATGAATATATTACCCAGAGCCATCTACAAATTTAATGCTATCCCCATCAAGATCCCAAGCACATTTTTTAGGAGAATAGAAAAAAATGCTACAAATGTTTATCTGGAACCAGAAAAGACCTAGAATTGCCAAAACAATCTTGAGAAAAAAGAACAGAACTGGAGGCATCACACTCCCAGATCTCAAACTATATTATAGGGCCATTGTCATCAAAACTGCTTGGTACTGGAACATGAACAGACACACTGACCAGTGGAATAGAATTGAGAGCCCAGAAATGAGGCCCCACACCTATGGACATCTAATCTTTGACAAAGGGGCCCAAACTATTACATGGGGAAAGCAGAGTCTCTTCAACAAATGGTGTTGGAAACAATGGGTTGAAACATGCAGAAGAATGAAACTGAATCATTGTATTTCACCAAATACAAAAGTAAATTCCAAGTGGATCAAGGACTTGGAGGTTAGACCAGAAACTATCAGATACTTAGAGGAAAATATTGGCAGAACTTTTTTCCACATAAATTTTAAAGACATTTTCAATGAAACGAATCCAATTACAAGGAAGACTAAGGCAAGTATAAACCTATGGGACTACATCAAATTAAAAAGCTTCTGCACAGCAAAAGAAACCACTACCCAAACCAAGAGACCCCTCACAGAATGGGAGATCTTTACATGCCATACATCAGATAAGCGTTTAATAACCAACATATATAAAGAGCTTGCCAGACTCAACAACAAGACAACAAATAACCCCATCCAAAAATGGGGGGAGGACTTGGACAGAATATTCAACACAGAAGAGATCCAAAAGGCCGAGAAACACATGAAAAAATGCTCCAAGTCTCTGATTGTCAGAGAAATGCAAATCAAGACAACAATGAGATATCACTTCACTCCTGTGAGAATGTCATACATCAGAAAAGGTAACAGCAGCAAATGCTGGAGAGGGTGTGGGGTCAAAGGAACCCTCCTGCACTGCTGGTGGGAATGTCAATGGGTCCAACCTCTGTGGAGAACAGTCTGGAGAACTCTCTGAAGGCTAGAAATGGACCTACCCTATGACCCTGCAATTCCCCTCCTGGGGATATATCCTAAGGAACCCAAAACATCCATCCAAAAAGATCTGTGTACACATATGTTCTTGGCAGCACAATTTGTAATAGCCAAAACCTGGAAGCAACCCAGGTGTCCAACAACAGATGAATGGCTGAGCAAGTTGTGGTATATATTACACAATGGAATACTACTCAGCTGTAAAAAATGGTGACTTCACCGTTTTCAGCCGATCTTGGATGGACCTTGAAAAAATCATGTTGAGTGAAATAAGTCAGAAACTGAAGGATGAATATGGGATGATCTCACTCTCAGGCCGAAGTTGAAAAACAAGATTAGAAAAGAAAACACAAGTCGAACCTGAAAGGGAATTGGAGTATTACACCAAAGTAAAAGACTCTGAGGTGGGTGGGTGGGAGGGGAGAATACAGGTACATGAAAGATGATGAATGACATAGTGGGGGTTGTATTGTTAAATGGGAATCTGGGGAATGTTATGCATGTACAAACTATTGTATTTACTGTTGAATGTAAAGCATTAATTCTCCAATAAAGAAATAAATTATTAAAAAAAAAATCATAGCTTTGGGAGAATACAGGTCCATGAAGGATGATAAATGACATAGTGGGGGTTGTATTCTTAAATGGGAAACTGGGGAATGTTATGCATGAACAAACTATTGTATTTACTGTTGAATGTAAAACATTAATTCCCCAATACATAAATAAATTTAAAAAAAAAGAAATCATAGCACTAATAATCCATTAAAGTAGATTCCTCAAAAATAATGAGATTTAATCCAGAGGAAGACAGTTACATCTTTGTTTGTTTGTTTGTTTTGTTTTTTTAGATTTTATCATGGAATAATATAATGGTTTTGCATCGTGATTGATCATAAAGGGCTAGAAAGAGAGCTCATGAAGTATTCTGTATGCCTTGTCATATAGACGGCTCAGCACTTATTCCAGCATCTCATGGGAGGTGATGTGACACTCCCTCTCTCTGAATCTCTTTCTCTGCCTTCTGTCTGAGTGGGGGGAAAAAAGTTCAGAGTAGTGGAACTGCACATGCGAAAGGCCTGTCTCCAGTAAGATAATTCTCTTAGTGGGAGTCAGGCAGTAGCGCTATAGGTTAAGCGCAGGTGGCACCAAGCGCTAGGACTGGGCGTAAGGATCCCGGTTGGAGCCCCTGGCTCCCCACCTGCAGGGGAGTCACTTCACAGGTGGTGAAGCAGCTCTGCAGTTGTCTTTCTCTCCCCCTGTCTGTCGTCCCCTCCTCACTCCATTTCTCTCTGTCCTATCCAACAACGATGACATCAAGAAGAATAACTACAACAATAAAACAACAAGTGCAACAAAAGGGAAAATTAAAAAAAAATTTTTTAAGATAATTATCTTAGTAATAAGAATTAATATCATAGAGTTCAGCAGATGGCTCACCCAGTATGGCACACCCATTATCATGCAGGAGGCTCAGGGTTCCAGCCCAAGTACCACAAGAGAATACCATGAATAATGCTGTAATGCTGTGGTGTCATTCCTCTGTCTCTTCCCCCCACCCCCCTCCTTTAAAATAGATGAGAAAACTAGACTAGAAAAGGCTGCTGAGTAGCTGTACCATGCATACATGCATGAGACGCCCCAGAACTTTTGTAAAAAATTATTACGTAAAATCAGTTAAGGCAAGTTCTATCATCCACTGGCAGACTTATCGTAACACCAGAATATTTAAAAGATTAGAATTTAAAACACAGTTATGCTTATAATGTTCTATATAACTAATTTAGAAGCTTGTAACAATGAATTAGTCTTTATTAGATATTAATTTACTATAGATAATGTGTTTTAACCCTGTTAAACAAACTACGTGTAGCCATTAATAATAACATGACTTGAATGAGGCACGAGTTAAAAATTAACTGACCCCAAGCCCACAATATTTATGTTCCAAATTAATTATAACTGAATTTCATCTTTACAAGGTCAATTCTTTCCTCCTACATATTTCACTTCACCTTTTACAATAACTAAGTCCTTTCTGCTTCCTGGTATTTATAAGGATGTTAGTGTTTTGACCTGTATTACACATTCCAATTTGAAATTTTGATGAATGGAACCATGCAAATAATATTGGGAAGAATGATTTGATTGTTTTTGCTTTTCTCAAAATTGAAATGAAGAGTTCCATTGGTTTCCGTTGACTCTGTGCAATAGCAGTCCCACTGGCTTTGCTCTATACAAAGTCAGCCACTTGTCAGTGATCAAAGATTTATATTTTGCATGGATATTCAGAAAAGGCAATGAAGCAAAAAAAATAAATAACTACAAAATAAACCCTATCTTGAGAACAGAATAACCCCTAAGAAACCTACTCGTAAAATCCACGCAAGTATGAAAAGTTAAAGTCTACAGTAAGCAAACAAATAATAATGAATTCTCCACATTACTTTGAGGCATGCTCTTCAGTAAAAATTCTCAGAGTAAAAAAATAAAAATTCTCAGAGTTTGGAAACTATGTAACAAAACCTCAACTCTGCTTTAAAAAAAGTTCATAGTAGATGGTTTGGATAAATGCAATTTTTTTAAAGGTTAGTATAAAAATTCTTCAATCTCATAAACACTATAGCTATTAACCTGATTTTTCATGCAGTATAAATAGTGGCATGTACTCTCCACAATGCCTAATGGAGTCATCACCCTGCCATAATGTAATCCTCTAAATTGTAGAGGATTAAGTTTTTATATATAAAATTGTATTTATTTGCATGTACAATAGAGAATGACGTTACACACACCTGTTTTACAGCATTTAACAGAATTTGGCATGATGATTGAAATGAAAAGCGGCTAACCAAATCCATCAAAAATATAAACTATTGCAATCCTGTTGCAAAGTCCTTTTGTTAAACTCCTTTTATTTCTAAATCCTTTTAATTCTGTCCTATAACACTGAAACATTTATAGAAAGCTTAAAATCCTAATAAATCGCACAATTAAAGTAATGAAAATGGGCTTGCCCACCAATTCACCAACTCCTCTTCCACTCAACAAAATCAAGACAGTTTGCACATCAGAAAATGTTAAATAACTCCCACCAATACGTACTATTGTAAACGCATTTAACTCAACAAATTTAAACATATCAATCAGCCTAAATGATTTCAAGACATCAAATAGAAACTATTTCTGCATGTATCCAAAAAGAAAAAAACATCCGGGGCAGTGGCGCACCCAGTTAAGTACACATAGTACTAAGCCTAAGGATATGCGCAAAGATCCATAACCCTAACCCACCTGCAGGGGAGTCGCTTCACATGTGGAGAAGCAGGTCTGAAGGTGTCTTATCTTTCTCTCCCCCCCTGTCTGCCCCTCCCTTCTCAATTTCCCTCTGTCCTACGGAAAGGGGGGGGGATGCTACAAGAAGCAGTGGATTAGTATTGCCTGCACTGAGCCCCAGTGACTGAAGGCAAAAAAAAAAAAAATCCAACTAATAATGAAAAAATGCAATTCTATTATCTTAATATTGAAAATAATGTTGGAGAAAGTATTTCATGTTAATGATGTTTCTTCATTTGTCTTAGACACAGGGAGACAGACAGGAACCACAGCACCAAAGCTTCCTTCAATGCAGTAGGGACTGGGCCTCAACATGGCTTACATGCACAGTTAAGCAGCACACTAAGTGAGTTATTTTGCCAGCTAGTGAATTTCAACAGTGAAAGTCTTTGGGGAAGGTTTCATTGAAAAATTCAATTCATTTAAAAAGGAAGGTGGCAAGAGAGAATAGTATGCAAAGAGACTCTCATGCCTGAGGCTCCAAGGTCCCAGGTTCAATCCCCTACACTAACACAAGCAAGAGCTGAGCAGTGCTCTGCTAGGGAAAAAAAAAAAAAAAAAAAAAGACGTCAGGGTAGATAGCAAAATGGTTATGCAAAGAAACTCATGTCTGGGTCATGTAGGCTCCTAAGCTGAATATGGGCCCCAGAGCAGATCAAATTGATGGGGTTTCACAAAGCCCAAAGACGGGTATAAGGATCTCAGTTCGAGCCCCCAGCTCTCCGCCTGCAGGGGAGTTGATTCACAAGCAGTGAAGCAGGTCTGCAGGTGTCTATCTTTCTCTCCCTCTCTGTCTTCCCCTCCTCTCTCCATTTCTCTCTGTCCTATCCAACAACGATGACATCAAGAACAGCAATAATAACTACAACAATAAACAAGGGCAACAAAAGGAAAAATAAATATTTTTTTAAAAGTATGGGGTTTATAGGCAACAATATTTATACACCATACACCTTTCCCATATTTGGGAATTAGTCTCTTCCCTGATCCAGCTTTCTGGTCCTTTTTCCATGACATCATCTCCCCAGACAATAAACTGGATCCACCTGCATATAAAATGTCAGGCTCAGAAAAAAAAAAAAAATAATAAAAAGAACAGCACTAAGCTAGTCATGGGCACTTTGGAATATAACTAAAATAGGCCTAACCATCTACAAAACGGAGATTCCAAATCTTCATCTGCACTATTCCAGCCTTTAGGTTCATGATTAGTCAACAATTTGTTTGGCTTTATATGTTAACTCTTTTTTCAGCCACCAGGTTCCAGTTGCTAGCATGATACCAACCAGACTTCCCTGGGAAGATGACCCCACCAGTGTGTCCTGGTGCCCTGCTTCCCCAGAGCCCTGCCCCTCTAGGGAAAGAGAGAGGCAGGCCAGAGTATGGATCAACCTGCCAATACCCATGTTCAGCAGGGAAGCAATTACAGAAGCCAGACCTTCTACCTTCTGCATCCCATAATGCCCCTTCATCCATGCTCCCAGAGGGATAATAAATAGGAAAGTTATCAGGGGAGGGGATGGGATAAGGAGTTCTGGTGGTGGGAATTGTGTTGAGTTGTACCTCTTATCCTATGGTTTTTGTCAGTGTTTCCTTTTTATAAATAAAATCATAAATAAATAAATAAATAAGGATGGAGACCAGTGAATAAATCATGAACACCATGAAATGAATAGAATTTTGAAGGAACTACAGAAAACTAAGGTGACTTAATTTTTGAAAACTGAAAAGTAATTAATAAATAAGACAACAAAAAAAAGAGAAAGGAATAAAAAAATGTATTCTAAAAGAATGCCGGAGGGACGTGGTAGTGGCGCGCCCAGCTGAGAGCCCATGCTGCCACGCACAAGGACCCTGTCTCTTCTTCCTCACTCAACTTCTCTCTGTCCAATCATAAATCTTGAAAACAAAATAAAACTCATGGTGTGAAGTGCAAGGACTGGCGGAAGGATCCCGGTTCCAGCTCCCAGGTCCCTACCTGCAGGGGAGTCACTTCACAGGCGGTGAAGCAGGTCTGCAGGTGTCCATCTTTCTCTCCCCTTCTCTGTCTTCCCCTCTATCCATTTCTCTCTGTCCTATCCAATGACAGCAACAACAATAATAATAATAACCACAACAACGATAAAACAACAAGGGCAACAAACGGGGAAAAAATGGTCTCCAGGAGCAGTGGATTCGTGGTGCAGGCACCGAGCCCCACCAATAACCCTGGAGGCAAAAATAAAATAAAGTAAAATAAAAGTTAAGTCCTTGGTATTAACTTATGCATAGCTGAGCAATGCTCTTGTCCCTCTTTCTCTCTAATAAAAATAAATCATCATTTCAAAATAAAAGAGTATAAAGATAAACAGAATGCTGCAAATGATGGATGATGACTTCCAAAGAGCCCAGGCAAAAGGTTTTAGGATAGTGGAAGGAGTCGGGGGGGGGGGGGGGTGATGTGAATATGAAGTGAATGCAATATGGAGGCGAGCATAAACATGAAAACACTTTTGAGCATCTTATAAGATTAAGGTAGGGAGTCGGGCTGTAGCGCAGCGGGTTAAGCGCAGGTGGCGCAAAGCACAAGGACCGGCATAAGGATCCTGGTTCGAACCCCGGCTCCCCACCTGCAGGGGAGTCGCTTCACAGGCGGTGAAGCAGGTCTGCAGGTGTCTATCTTTCTCTCCTCCTCTCTGTCTTCCCCTCCTCTCTCCATTTCTCTCTGTCCTATCCAACAACGACAACAACAATAATAACTACAACAATAAAAAACAACAAGGGCAACAAAAGGGAATAAATAAATAAATATTAAGGTAAACAGGGAGTTGGGCGGTGGCACAGCAGGTTAAGTGCAGGTGGTGCAAAGCACGAGGACCAGCGTAAGGATCCCAGTTAAAGCCCGGGGCTCCCCACCTATTGGGGGGGGTCGCTTCACAAGTGGTGAAGGAGGTCTGCAGGTGTCTTTCTCTCTCCCTCTCTGTCTTCCCCTCCTCTCTCCATTTCTCTCTGTCCTATCCAATGACATCAATAATAACAACAATAATAATAACTACAACAATAAAACAAGGGCAACAAAAAGGAAATAAATAAATAAAGTTTTTAAAAGATTAAGGTAAATAAAGGAAAAGGCCGTAAGAAACTTAACCTCCATGATTCATTATGGAACTTGGTCTCAAAATAGCGACAGCAACATTAGTGTGAGAGGGGGGCTGTAAGATGGTAATGGGGCAAGACATTCAGAATTTTGAGCTACTTAATTCTTCCTCCCAAAGACAGTGTGGAAGGCATGGATTTCCCTCTTAACACCTGCTGATTTTAGCCATGTTTTGTTCCTAATTTCAATTTATATTTCTGACCCAGAAAAAAAAAAAACTGGTATACTCAGTTTTTAAGTTACATCTTTTCCCTTTCTAAGACACTGAGTACAAAGAATTAGACTATTAATATAACATTACCCTTGGTTAATTTTTTCTTAATGATGAATGACTGTAGGGGTTTTTTGTTTTGTTTTGTTTTGTTTGCCTCCAGGGTTATCACTGGGGCTCGGTGCC